>NC_091223.1:3716886-3861849 GCF_040958095.1 Procambarus clarkii
GAGTTAGAGATTACCTTAGATGAGTCTGAGAATGTATTTGATGACTCTGAGAATACCTATGATGACTATAAGAATACCTCTGATGACTCTGAGAATAACATTTGATAAGATACAGAATAACTTTCATGAACGAAAGTGTGTTAGAGATCACCTTTGATGACACTGAAAATAATTTTGGTGGCTTAAAGATTAACTTTGATGAATGAAGATGTTTTGGAAAGTTTCTGTGATGAACGAAGAATAACTTTGATGTCTCGAAGAATAACTTTAATATCTCGAAGAGTACCTTTTACGGGTTTGAGAGTGTCCCTGATGTGTCGAAGAGTGTCTTTGATGTCTAGCGAGGTGTCTTTGTTGTCTTAAAGGATGCATTTGATGTCTCAAAGGATGACTTTGAGTGCAACTTTGATGTCTTTGACGAAGTCCTTGATGTCTCGAAGAGTGTCTTTGACTATATTTCTTACTTAACGACACATAATTTTAGTTAGGAACAGTGATGAAAAAAAGTTACATTTGACTATTTTTAGAGAAGTGAAAGGTTACTTTAGTTAAGAACAGTGTTGGAAAGAGGTTACACTTGACTATTTTCAGTTGTGAGAAGTGATATTTCACTTAAGAAATGACAAGGAAACTTAATGAAAGTGACTATTTTTAGTTGACTTACGAATACTTTAGTTAAAAACAAACACATGATGAACATGACTTTTTTCTGTTGATTGATAGATAATTAAAAGTTAAGAAATGCCAAGGAAATATGATGAAAGTGACTATTTTAGTTGACTGACGAATACTTTTAGTTAAAACAAAAACGTGATGAACATGGATTTTTTCTGTTGAATGACGGATAAAGTTAGTTATGAATATTATTGGAATGTTCCCTTTGACTATTTTTAGCTAAGAGAAAAAGGTTATATTTAGTTGAGAACAGTGCTGAGCGAGATTAATCCTGACTATTCTCTGTTAATTGACAAGTAATTTTTAGTTAAGAAGTTACAAGAAAAGTTTGTCTTGGTAAATTTGGTACTGAATAAAGTGTAGATTTCTTTAAGAACAGTGTTTGGTAAGAAATATTAAGTTGACTATGAGAATTACTTTGAAGTAGTATTGAAAATAAAACTGGGTGACTAAAATTGTGGAGGGAATTGTAATGCTGTTAATATTTTTTGACAAAGAACTAGTTACTGAATAGAAGAAACAATGGTACATTTTTATTTTATAGGATCATATTGAACATACTGAGAACACATAGAACACGTAAGAGAATGAGAGGAACATATGGGGAAATGTGAAAGAATGAAGAGAACATGTAATAAAAGTTGATGAACACAGTGAACATGCAGGGAATATGAACTTACAGAGAACATGAAGACATGATAAGGAACATAGGGAATACAAAGAATGAAAACTGAACATGTAAGTGAAGGTGATGAAAATGCGGGGAATAAATTTTTTTAGTGAACGTAAGGGGATCATGACAGAGAACATGACAGAGAACATGTAAGAAAAGCTGATGAGCACAGTGAACATGTGGGGAACATTGTAATGAACGTAGGAAATACAAAGAATGAATACTAATTATGTGAAGAATATGAAGGGAATTTGTAGAGAACATTATGAGAATACAGTACGAATATTGAAGGTTTTGATAAGTAGTGGGAGCTACGGGTGTGTAAGAGATGAGAAGGTAAAGGGGGGAAAGGGTCTTTAATGGATATGTTGTTTACTTTGATAGACTGGAGAAAGCAATCATCTGAACTAATTTGATGAACTAAAAATTGGAGGATGGGAACTGGAGCTTGGTTAATGTCCTGGTAAACATTTTACTATGATAAAAATAGTAGTCTTAAATCTAGGGGGGGGGGGGGTTGATCTGATAATAAAGAACTTGTATAAATTAACTAGGTGGGGGACAAGAGCTATAGTTTGATAATTGTTTGGATCATATTTACTATGTCTGAAGTACAGTGGGTATAAATTTCAGGGGAATTGATAGGATATTAACAAAGATATGAGGGGGAAGTAGGGTGGGGTGGGGGACGAGAGCTGGAGCTCGGTAACAAAATTACTGTATTGTACTACAATTGGAATAGCTACGTTTAAAATTAAAGGGGTTTTGTTAGATACTAGGGAAGATATGAGAGGGAACTAATGCGGAGGACAAGAGCCGGAGCTTGGTAACTGACTTGATCTTATTTACTGCGTCTGAAATACAAGGGGGGTTAAAAAATTCAGGGAATTTGAATGGGTAATAACGAAGATACGAGAGAGCTAAGGCGGAGGACAAAAGCTAGAAGTTGCTTACTAACATGATTTATTTTACTACATATGAAATAGGGCTGTTTTAAAATTTTAGGGTGATTGGACTGATAGTAAAGAAGTTACGGGGATACACTACTGAGTAAACAGGAGCTGGAGCTTGATAACAAAATTATTGGATTTTAATACGTTTGAAATAGCTATGTTTTAAATTTTAAGAGGTTTTGTTAGATACTAAGTATGATATGAGAGGGAACTAAGGCGGAAGACAGGAGCTGGAGCTTGCTTACTGACTCGGTTGATTTGTGTAAACTGACATGTTTAATGTAAAGGAACTAGCATTACGAAGTCTAAAATAGCTGTACGGATTTATGAGAGAACAATATTAATGATAATGAATAGGGAGAGTAAGGTAACAGGTAGAGAGGGACGGTCTAGATAAGATTGCGGCGGTGAGTTGGCGGCCGCGTTTGGTGGGGGTCGGCGTAGGTGACGCGGGAGTGAGAGGCGGGGCAGGTGATGAGAGGTGCGAGGTAGGAACAGGTGTTGTGGCGACGCTAAGATAAGGTAAGATTATGGAGATGAGACCTGTTTTGTGAGGAATTGATGGAGGCTGCGTCTGGCTGGCTGGAGTGAGGTCAACACAGGTGACGTAGGGGTAGGGAGGGAAGGGGGAGGGAGGGGGTTGGAGGGAAGGGGGGTGAGAGATAGGAGCAGGCGACGCAGGGATAAGGTGGGGGGTGGGAGGGGGATGGCTGGGTAATGCATCAGTTTTAGTTATATACAATACAATACAATACAATTTTATTTAGGTAAGGTACATACATACAATAAATTTTTACAAGGATTGGTAGACTTATAGGTAGAGCTAGTACATACAATGCCTAAAGCCACTATTACGCAAAGCGTTTCGGGCGTTTCGGGCATATAGTCATACTCGTTTCTAAGTAAGAATCCTACTTAATCATATACGGCCTAAATATCTGTTTATTCTCGGTATGAACTCTGAAAAATTTGAATTTCTCCTATAAGATCTCATAACAAACTTCTATGAATATATTTTCATCATAAGAACTCCTAACAAACTTCTAAAATCTCGGAAATTATTTTTCTCATTAGAATTCCTTAATTCCAAATTATTAACAGGCCAAATTCACCTGAAAACCCTGACCCTGCAGTGTCCTCTCTGCTAATTTACCTGAAACCCCTGACCCCGTAGCGTACTCTCCCTTAATTTACCTGGAACCCCTGACCCCGTATGCGCCTCATTTGCCCAAAATCCAATGAGGCGCATACGGGGTTCATCCCTACTACTGATATCAACTTATAGACATTTCTTTATGCAATTTATATGTGTATATATATATGCTTTTCTTCAGTAAACTTTTAAACTAACTGATGAGTTTAAGTGAGCCTCCATTCTCAAGGGCTATATTTATATGAGATCATTTAATAATACCTTCCACTGCACGTGATATTGCATCCTTGATTAAGATAACCAAAAACACCACTAACGTGTTGCTGGGACACGAGTATATACGCCAAGCAGGAGACCTGAGTAGACCAGATATCCAAGAGATCGTCCCAGTGTTAGGACGGGCAGGTTCAGGTGAGTCATAGGATCCTTGAACCTCCCCACTCGCTAGGGGTGTATAGGGAAGCCCAACGGCAAGCACTGGCGCCTGGTACTGAGGGGCTAAGACCCGTGGGACGACCCCAAACACAGGTGGGAATTGGGTGAACCCTGACAATATATATATATATATATATATATATGTCGTACCTAGTAGCCAGAACACACTTCTCAGCCTACTATGCAAGGCCCGATTTGCCTAATAAGCCAAGTTTTCATGAATTAATTGTATTTCGACTACCTAACCTACCTAACCTAACCTAACCTAACTTTTTCGGCCACCTAACCTAACCTAATCTATTAAGATAGGTTAGGTTAGGTTAGGTAGGGTTGGTTAGGTTCGGTCATATGTCTACGTTAATTTTAACTCCAATAAAAAAAAATTGACCTCATACATAATGAAATGGGTAGCTTTATCATTTCATAAGAAAAAAAATAGAGAAAAAACATTAATTCATGAAAACTTGGCTTATTAGGCAAATTGGGCCTAGCATAGTAGGCTGAGAAGTGCGTTCTGGCTACTAGGTACGACATATATATATATATATATATATATATATATATATATATATATATATATATATATATATATATACATATATATATATATATATATATATATATATATATATATATATGTATATATATATATATATATATATATATATATATATATACATATATATATATATATATATATATATATATATATGTCGTACCTAGTAGCCAGAACGCACTTCTCAGCCTACTATGCAAGGCCCGATTTGCCTAATAAGCCAAGTTTTCCTGAATTTTTATATTTTCTCTAATTTTTTTCTTATGAAATGATAAAGCTACCCATTTCATTATGTATGAGGTCAATTTTTGTTTATTGGAGTTAAAATTAACGTAGATATATGACCGAACCTAACCAACCCTACCTAACCTAACCTAACCTATCTCTATAGGTTAGGTTAGGTTAGGTAGCCGAAAAAATTAGGTTAGGTTAGGTTAGGTAGGTTAGGTAGTCGAAAAACAATTAATTCATGAAAACTTGGCTTATTAGGCAAATTGGGCCTTGAATAATAGGCTGAGAAGTGCGTTCTGGCTACTAGGTACGACATATATATATATATATATATATATATATATATATATATATATGTCGTACCTAGTAGCCAGAACGCACTTCTCAGCCTACTATGTAAGGCCCAATTTGCCTAATAAGCCAAATTTTCACGAATTTATTGTTTTTCGACTACCTAACCTACCTAACCTAACCTTACCTAACTTTTTCGGCTACCTAACCTAACCTAAACTATAAAGATAGGTTAGGTCAGGTTAGGTAGGGTTGGTTAGGTTCGGTCATATATCTACGTTAATTTTAACTCCAATAAAAAAAAATGACCTCATACATAATGAAATGGGTAGCTTTATCATTTCATAAAAAAAAAATTAGAGAAAATATTTTAATTCAGGAAAACTTGGTTTATTAGGCAAATCGGGCCTTGCATACTAGGCTGAGAAGTGCGTTCTGGCTACTAGGTACGACATATATATATATATATATATGTCGTACCTAGTAGCCAGAACGCACTTCTCAGCCTACTATACAAGGCCCGATTTGCCTAATAAGCCAAGTTTTCATGAATTAATTGCTTTTTGACTACCTAACCTACCTAACCTAACCTAACCTAACTTTTTCGGCTACCTAACCTAACCTAACCTATAGAGATAGGTTAGGTTAGGTTAGGTAGGGTTGGTTAGGTTCGGTCATATATCTACGTTAATTTTAACTCTAATAAAAAAAATTGACCTCATTCATAATGAAATGGGTAGCTTTATCATTTCATAAGAAAAAAAATAGAGAAAATATATTAATTCAGGAAAACTTGGCTTATTAGGCAAATCGGGCTTTGCATAGTAGGCTGAGAAGTGAGTTCTGGCTACTAGGTACGACATATATATATATATATATATATATATATATGTCGTACCTAGTAGCCAGAACTCACTTCTCAGCCTACTATTCAAGGCCCGATTTGCCTAAAAAGCCAAGTTTTCCTGAATTAATATATTTACTATAATTTTTTTCTTATGAAATGAAAAAGCAACCCTTTTCTCTATGTATGAGGTCAATTTTTTTTTATTGGAGTTAAAATTAACTTAGATATATGACCGAACCTAACCAACCCTACCAAACCTAACCTAACCTATATTTATAGGTAAGGTTAGGTTAGGTACCCAAAAAAAGCTAGGTTAGGTTAGGTTAGGTAGGTTAGGTAGACGAAAAAACATTAATTCATGAAAACTTGGCTTATTAGGCAAATCGGGCCTTGAATAGTAGGCTGAGAAGTGCGTTCTGGCTATTAGGTACGACATATATATATATATATATATATATATATATATATTTGCCTTATTTGAACTTTGCTACAAAAAAGGAGTTACATATTGGTTACATAGATGGTTATCATAGGTTTTTGAGTTCCTCCAGCTCCTCAGATGGCGGGCAGGAACCCTGGATGCAGTGCGCATATTCCCTCTGTATCGCCACGCTGAGGCGCTGGAAAAGAAAGCTGGCAGCTCTAGGGTCCCTTGTTGTTTCAATGAGCCTAGAACCCAGTTCCTTCAAAAAACTGGTAGTACTTTTACCCCAGGCGCCGAGTGTCTCAGAAGCAATGGGGACAAAATTGTAGTGGTGATCCAGTTCTCTATACTTACGGGATTTGGCTGCTTCCCTGTGGGTGGCAGCGCCACCTGGTTGTGCAACACTGAGGTTAATGTAGGTGTTAGCCAGGGTTGATACGCACGTGTAGTCCCATACTAACTGCTTGCCATTCTTCCAGGGGTTCACTGTGATACCATCCGGGCGACCAATAAGAGCATCAGAGTTACGGGGCGTTAGGTAACGGGGCTCTCTTTCAGCTGGGCATCCAGCTGTGGTGAGGCTCCTCTTGATGATGTCGTTAATTTCCCTGTGCCTCGAGTGCCATCCCCCTGTGCTTTGGCAGAGTAGGCCATGGTGGCCGTACCTGTCAGCCACCACCTTGCTACAAATACACCTATATCTGGTGTAGATTGGGGCAGCAAGGTGAAGGGCCACAGCAATTCGGAGGGCGTGTGGTGTGAGACGCGTGCCAGTTGCCGACATTGGGGTTGCTAACAGGAAATCCCCTGCATGTGGGGCTGCTACAGATGTGAGGCGAGCAATGTCGTGTTGTGTTGTTGAAGCACCCAGGCACTCTGCAGCAACTTGGTCTACAATAGGGCCATCCCAGCTGGATTGCTTGTGGGCTTTTGGGGATGGTGGTTGAGGTGATGGGCCTGCACGAGAGGCCCACTCTGTGGTACAGCGTGTAAAATTGGGATCATGTACACCTGCTAGCTGATGTAAGTGGGCAGGTAGAATTTCCTTCACAAGGTCGTCGGATGCTGATAAGGAGGACAGGAAGGCTGGAACAGCGATTTGTGTTGCTGTTCGAACTCCGATGTCCCCAAGTCTTACAAAAAGAGAAGTATGTTTCCACTGTAGGTCATCAAGAGAGAGGTTAAGGACTTTTTCTAGCATTGATTTCAGTAACCGGTCATACTCACTTAGTTTTTGGCTACTGTAAGATGGTGAACACCTCAGAAAGTAGGTTAACCTGGGGAGGGACAGACATCTGGTGATGAGGTAGAGTGCATCATGAGCATCAATATCCGCAATCCTCCCATCCATCCTCTTAAGGTCGGCGATTTTCTTATTAAGGACCTCATCGATGGCTTTCAACCCTAGGGGAGCTCCTAGGAGTGTGCTGTCTTCAGGTTTAGTTTTATGGATATTTGGCAGAAGACCCTCTATTTTACAAAATCAAAATAGAGTCAAGCTCAACAGCGTCTTCTTTCCCCGTTGTTTTGTGCAGGCCCGTTCCCCTGCCTGTGGGTTCGCTAGATAGTAGATAGGGACATTGGGAATCGCGTTATATATATATATATATATATATATATATATATATATATATATATATATATATATATATATATATATATATATATATATATATATATATATATATACATATATATATATATATATATATATATATATATATATATATATATATATATATATGTCGTACCTAGTAGCCAGAACGCACTTCTCAGCCTACTATGCAAGGCCCGATTTGCCTAATAAGCCAAGTTTTCCTGAATTAATATATTTTCCCTAATTTTTTTCTTATAAAATGATAAAGCTACCCATTTCATTATGTATGAGGTCAATTTTATTATATTGGAGTTAAAATTAATGTAGATATATGACCGAACCTAACCAACCCTACCTAACCTAACCTAACCTATCTTTATAGGTTAGGTTGGGTTTGGTAGCCGAAAACGTTAGGTTAGATTAGGTTAGGTAGTCGAAAAAACATTAATTCATGAAAACTTGGCTTATTAGGCAAATCGGGCCTTGCATAATAGGCTAAGAAGTGCGTTCTGGCTACTAGGTACGACATATATATATATATATATATATATATATATATATATATATATATATATATATGTCGCACCTAGCCAGAACGCCAGAACGTGCGTTCTAATAGCCAGAACGCACTTCTCAGCCTACTATTCAAGGCCCGATTTGCCTAATAAGCCAAGTTTTCATGAATTAATGTTTTTTCGTCTACCTAACCTACCTAACCTAACCTAACCTAGCTTTTTTTGGCTACCTAACCTAACCTTACCTATAAATATAGGTTAGGTTAGGTTAGGTAGGGTTGGTTAGGTTCGGGCACATATCTACGTTAATTTTAACTCCAATAAAAAAAATTGACCTCATACATAGAGAAAAGGGTTGCTTTATCATTTCATAAGAAAAAAATTATAGTAAATATATTAATTCAGGAAAACCTGGCTTATTAGTCAAATCGGGCCTTGAATAGTAGGCTGAGAAGTGAGTTCTGGCTACTAGGTACGACATATATATATATATATATATATATATATATATATATATATATATATATATATATATATATATATATATATATATATATATATATATATGCAATTGACGATCACAAAACACTGATCATTTTATGCGGAAAATCCACAGAGAAATATGAAATGAGGTGAACGTTTCGGCTTTGTTAAAGCCTTTGTCAACACCAGACTGGCTACTAGGTACGACATATATATATATATATATATATATATATATATATATATATATATATATATATATATATATATATATATATATATATATATATATATATATGAGTCTGGTGTTGACAAAGGCTTTAACAAAGCCGAAACGTTCACCTCATTTCATATTTCTCTGTGGATTTTCCGCATATATATATATATATATATATATATATATATATATATATATATATATATATATATATATATATATATATATATATATATATATATATGTCGTACCTAGTAGCCAGAACTCACTTCTCAGCCTACTATGCAAGGCTCGATTTGCCTAATAAGCCAAGTTTTACAGAATTAATATATTTTCTCTAATTTTTTTCTTATGAAATGATAAAGCTACCCATTTCATTATGTATGAGGTCAATTTTTTTTTATTGGAGTTAAAAATAACGTAGATATATGACCGAACCTAACCAACCCTACCTAACCTAACTTAACCTATCTTTATAGGTTAGGTTAGGTTAGGTAGCCGAAAACGTTAGGTTAGGTTAGGTTAGGTAGGTTAGGTAGTCGAAAAAACATTAATTCATGAAAACAAGGCTTATTAGGCAAATCGGGCCTTACATAGTAGGCTGAGAAGTGAGTTCTGGCTACTAGGTACGACATATATATATATATATATATATATATATATATATATATATATATATATATATATATATATATATATATATATATATATGTCGTACCTAGTAGCCAGAACGCACTTCTCAGCCTACTATGCAAGGCCCGATTTGCCTAATAAGCCAAGTTTTCATGAATTAATTGTTTTTCGACTACCTAACCTAACTTTTTCGGCTACCTAACCTAACCTAACCTATAAAGATAGGTTAGGTTAGGTTAGGTAGGGTTGGTTAGGTTCGTTTATATATCTACGTTAATTTTAACTCCAATAAAGAAAAATTGACCTCATACATAATGAAATGGGTAGCTTTATCATTTCATAAGAAAAAAATTAGAGAAAATATATTAATTCAGTAAAACTTGGCCTATTAGGCAAATCGGACCTTGCATAGTAGGCTGAGAAGTGCGTTCTGGCTACTAGGTACGACATATATATATATATATATATATATATATATATATATATATATATATATATATATATATATATATATATATATATATATATATTTTGGTAGCAGTCTTTCCTGTAGACATATATTATTAAATATGACCGAAAAAGTAAGATTAATAATTCTAACACGAATCTTCTCGATCTTTCTTACGTTTCTTTTCACTGTTGATGGTAATTCAAAGATCAATTCTCCAAAATTCATTTTTATTTCTAGTCTGACGCGGCACTTGAGCGCGTTTCGTAAAACTTATTACATTTTCAAAGACTTTAGTTTACACACACACACACAACTTTAACTGAATAGAGCTTAAACATCTTTCGAGTTTTTATACCTACATTTGGGTGAAGTGACATGCTACAATAGTTTTGGATGATGTGAAAATAAACTTTTAACACAAGACAGAACATGAAACAATGAAATACAAACAGGTATTAAAGGTTGGTGACTGCAGAAGGCCTATTTTTATTGGCCCATATTTCTTGATGCTTCTATATTAGAGCGGAGTCTTGAAGTGGGTAGAATATAGTTGTGCATTAATTGGCTGTTGATTGCTGGTGTTGACTTCTTGATGTGTAGTGTCTCGCAGACGTCGAGCCGCCTGCTATCGCTGTATCTATCGAAGATTTTTGTGTTGTTTGCTAGGATTTCTCTGGTGATGGTTTGGTTGTGGGAAGAGGCTACATGTTCCTTAATGGAGCCCTGTTGCTTATGCATCGTTAAACGCCTGGAAAGAGATGTTGTTGTCTTGCCTATATACTGAGTTTTTTGAGGCTTACAATCCCCAAGAGGGCATTTGAAGGCATAGACGACGTTGGTCTCTTTTTAAAACGTTCTGCTTTGTGTCTGGAGAGTTTCTCATGAGTAGGCTGGTCGTTTTTTTGGTTTTATAGTAAATTGTCAGTTGTATCTTCTGATTTTTGTCTGTAGGGATAACGTTTCTACTGACAATATCTTTCAGGACCCTTTCCTCCGTTTTATGGGCTGTGGAAAAGAAGTTCCTGTAAAATAGTCTAATAGGGGGTATAGGTGTTGTGTTAGTTGTCTCTTCAGAGGTTACATGGCGTTTCACTTTCCATCTTATGATGTCTTCCACGAAACCATTGGAGAAGCCGTTGTTGACTAGGACCTGCCTTACCCTACAGAGTTCTTCGTCGACTTGCTTCCATTCTGAGCTGTGGCTGAGAACACGGTCGACATAAGCGTTAACAACACTCCTCTTGTACCTGTCCGGGCAGTCACTGTTGGCATTCAGGCCCATTCCTATGTTTGTTTCCTTAGTGTAGACTGCAGTGTGGAAACCTCCGCTCCTTTCCATGACTGTTTTATCTAGAAAGGGCAGCTTTCCATCCTTCTCCATCTCGTAAGTGAAACGCAACACAGATTTCCGCTCAAATGCCTCCTTCACCTCTTTCACCGGTTTCAAGTTCATGTCAACTAAGACCTTTTGTTCGATGGTACCCATGTAGAAGTTCGCAAACAGGACACCTAGGGGAGAACCCATGGCGACCCTATCTACTTGCTTATACATGTGCCCATCCGGGCTCAAGAAGGGTGACTCTTTAGTACAAGCGTGGAGTAGTTTCCTTAGAATGTTTGCTGGTATGTCAAGAGGAGTACAGGCCAGATCACGATACACTCTGTCCGCTATCATCCCGATTGTTTCATCCACAGGTACGTTGGTAAAGTGATTCTACGTCCAACTAGGCTCTTCTCCCTGTGGCCCGTGTTCTTCGCTATAAGTCAACAAATTCCTTTGGAGACTTCAGGCTGAAGGCGCAAGGGACATAAGGAGTCAGCAAGCCGTTGAGTCACTTCACCAGTCTGGATGTAGGTGTGGGTATCTGGCTGATAATTGGCCGAAGTGGGTTTCCAGGCTTGTGTGTCTTGACATTTCCATGCACGTATCCAGGTTTGTATTCCCCAATAATCTTTGGCAGGTGGAGTCCGTATTTCTTGGCGTTTACAGTTTCGATCAATTTGTTGACCTTTGCTTTCAATTCGGCTGTAGTGTCCTTCGTTACCCTTTGGAATTTAGTTTGGTCAGAGAGTATGAGGTTCATTTTCGCCAGATATTCGTCTTTTTTAAGAATGACGTATATTGGCGACTTATCACCTCTCCTGACGACTATCTCCTTTTTCTCACAAAGGCTCTTAGCTGCCGCTTTGAGCTTGGGGGACAGTATGGTGCTTCTGTAGTTGCCTCGATTCTTTCCTCCTTCTGCGATAATTTCTGCTTGTAAGGTGTCCTTGGTGGCTACCTTCTTTTGTGTCTCGAGGTCGAATATGTCGTCCAACAGGATTTCCAACTTCAATTTCCGGGCCATCTCACTCGGTCTGGACATAACGTGACAGTTTATTCCCAGATATAGGAGAGTGACTTGGTCCTCAGTGAGGTTGATTCCTGCAAGGTTCTGGAAGCCGTCTCTCGGTCGTGGAATTGCTATAGGTCCTCCATATAATGTTGTTAGTTTCTTGATTATCCTGGTTTCGGTGCTGAGGTGATGTCGATCTGTGAGGATGTCGAGGTGTTGCTCGATGTGAGTACGGAGACTTTCGTCGATGTTGCTGTTTCTCCATTGGTTTGTAGCATGAAGTAGTTGCGTTTTGTTGTCTTTGATTTCATTTTCTGCTTTGTGTATCTGATTTCGAATCAGGTCTCGGCGATATTTTATCGTGAAGGCTTGATTCCTTGCTGCTGGGTCATGCATTTTAATATTAGTATATTTTGGTAGCAGTCTTTCCTGTAGACATATATTATTAAATGTGACCGAAAAAGTAAGATTAATAATTCTAACACGAATTATCTCAATATTTCTTATGTTTTTTTTTTCACTGTCGATGGTAATTGAAAAACCAGTTCTCCAAAATTCATTTTTATTTCTAGTCTGACGTGACACTTGAATGCGTTTCGTAGTAACTTATTACATTTTCAAAGACTTTAGTTTACACACACACAACTATAACCTGCAAACAGATTTCTTACTATGCTACAATTCAAACGGCTTTTCATTTTATATACCTGCATTTGGGTGAGGTGATATTTTACAACAGTTTTGCATGAGGTGAAAACAAGCTTTCAACACAAGATAGAACACGAAATATTGGGTAATATTGGGTAAAGTTAAAGGGGAAGAATGGAAGTAAATGCAAAGGGCCTATTGGACCATATTTCTTGATGCTTCTATATTGGTGTGGAGTCTTGAAGTGGGTAAAATATAGTTGTGCATTAATTGGCTGTTGATTGCTGGTGTTGACTTCTTAATGTGTAGTGCCTCACAGATATCAAGCCGCCTGCTATCGCTGTATCTATCAATGATTTCCGTGTTTTTTGTTAAGACTTCTCTGGTGATGGTCTGGTTGTTGGAAGAGATTATATGTTCCTTAATGGAGCCCTGTTGCTTATGCATCGTTAATCGCCTGGAAAGAGATGTTGTTGTCTTGCCTATATACTGAGTTCTATGAGGCTTACAGTCCCCAAGTGGGCATTTGAAGGCATAGACGACATTGGTCTCTTTCAAAGCGTTCTGCTTTGTGTCTGGAGAGTTTCTCATGAGTAGGTTGGCAGTTTTCTTGGTTTTATAGTAAATCGTCAATTATATCATCTGATTTTTGTCTGTAGGAATAACGTTTCTATCTACACTTGGGGACTGTAAGCCTGAAAGAACTCAGTATATAGGCAAGACAACAACATCTCTTTCCAGGCGATTAACGATGCATAAGCAACGTCAGTCGTTGGTTGGAGTTCCTCATCTTGTACAAAAAGGTCAGAGGGTTGTGATCTGTGAACACAAGAACAGGTCTCTCCCCTCCTCCCACGTACACGTCGAAGTGCTTCAGGGCCATTACTAAAGCCAAAGCCTCCTTCTCGACGGTACTATAGGCACTCTGGTATTTCACACATTTCTTGGAGTAGAAAGCTACTGGCCTATGTACCTCACTCCTCTCTTGGGCCAACATGGCCCCTATCCCAACGTCGCTGTCATCCACGTACATGATGAATCTGGCTGAGAAATCTGGGGATATTAATACTGGTGCCTCCATCAACAGTTTCTTGGTCTTCTCAAAAGACTCCTGGCAGGCCTCTCCCCATTTCCATCGCACATTCTTGGAGAGTAGCTCGGTCAGGGGATGCACTACCATGGAAAAATTCTTGCAGAACCCACGACAGTATCCTATCATCCCCAAATACCTCAACAACTCCTTACGCGTCCTGGGCACGGGGTACTCCCTAATGGCTGACACTTTGTGATCTACAGGGGTTACTTCTCCTTGGCCGATGACGAAGCCTAGGTACTCTAAGTGGGCCTTCCCAAACTCGCTGTTGGTTAAGTTTACGGTTAAGTTAGCCTCCTCTAGCCTCCTGAACAATTGTTTGAGTCTTTCCAGGTGTGTCTTCCAATCGTCGGCGTACACGACGATGTCATCGATGTGTACTGTGCAGCTTTCGGCCCCCCTTAGCAACTCATTCATCATGCGGTGGAAACAACTACCGCTGTTTTTCATTCCGAAGGGTAACACCTTGTATTGGTACAGTCCGTCCGGTGTTAAGAAAGCTGATATCTTCCTGGCCTCGGGAGTCAATGAGATCTGGTAGTACCCTTTGAGCAGATCGACCTTGGATAAGTACCTTGCACTGCCCACCTGGTCGATGCAATCGCTCACCCTTGGCATTGGGTGGGAGTCTGCCACAGTAATGGAGTTCACCTTTTCGTAGTCTGTACAAAAGCGGAATGTACCATCGCTTTTCTTCACTAACAAGCATGGGGAACTCCACTCACTGTTGCTAGGCTCTGCAAGGTCGTTCTCAAGGAGATACTCCACCTCCTTCCTCATCAGCTCTCGCTTCTCTGGGCTTACCCTATAAGCGCTCTGTTTGATGGGCCTGGCGTCCCTCACCTCTACCTCGTGCGTTACACTCTTGTGTCGTCGGGGCACGTCGGTAAAGAGAGAGGCATTCTCCCTTAATAGGTTCGTCAGGTCCACGCTTTGCTGTCCTTCCAGGTGTTGTAGCTTGTCCTCGATCTTCGCCAAACTCTCCGAATTGGTGAGACGGGTGCCATCCGCCCTGGACAACTTTCCTTCCTCCTCTGGAAGTTCCTGATCCACTTGCATGCACAAAATCATCTTCTGCTGGGGGTTTCGAGTCATCGTTCCGTCCTGCTCAGCGGCTCCTCCTTCCTCAGGGAAGAAAGGCTTCAGGCGGTCGACATGACACACCAGTGTCTTGCGGGGTCTATCCGGCTTACCGATTTCATACGTTACAGGACCCAACCGCCGTAGTACCTGGTACGGTCACTCGGCTCTTATCCGGCAGCAATACCATCACCTGGGACCCAACCTGGAACTCTCCACGCATAGCCTTCTTGTCATACCATTCCGACATCTTACGCTGTGCCTCCTTCAGATGTTTTCCTGCTAGTTCCTTTGCTAAAGTGAGACGCTCCTTGAACTTCTGAACGTACTCGTTGACCGTCCCCACGGTCACTCCTGGTGTCCATTGTTCCTTCGGCATGGACAGAGGACTTCGCACCTCATGTCCATACACCCGCTGGAACGGTGAGAAACCTAACGACTCTACCACTGCGTTACGTATGGCAAACAACGCAGGGTATACTGCCTCATCCCACTCAGCTCCCTGCTCTGCGCAGAACACTCTCAGAAGAAGAAGAAAGGTGGAGTGAAACCTTTCGATCGCCCCTTGCGACTGCGGTCGGTAGGGCGACGACTGAATCTGAGTCACTCCCCAACTTGTCACGGTCTGTCTGAACCATTTGGACTGGAATATACTTCCACAGTCCATCTGAATTTCCCTGGGCATTCCCACCCAAGAGAAAAATCGTTGCAGCTGCTCGGCTTCTCCTCTCGACGTCAAACGCCGCATCGGGACAGCTTCCGGAAATCTGGTCGACGCAGACATTATCGTCATCAGGTAGGTATTTCCTCGTTTCGTCCGTGGCAACGGTCCCACCCCGTCGACCAACAGACGCTCAAATGCAGGCCCAAACGCAGGAACAGGGACTAACGGGGCCTTTGGTATCGCGGGTTGGCTCTTCCCTGCCCTCTGGCAAGGTAAGCACGTCTTACAATAATGCCTCACATCGGCGTCCATACCTGGCCAGTAGAAATGATCCATGATCTTACACAGCGTCTTGGCCACCCCCAGGTGACCTGCAGAGTCCACAGAGTGCGACAGATCCAACACTGCCGCTCTGCACTGGGCCGGCAACACTACCTGGTGCCTCGTACCTAGAGATTCTTCTCCGGCCTCCATCCTCACAGGCCTCCACTGTCTCATCAGCATGCCGTCCTGTATGTAAAAATGAGTGGCCCTCTCAGGACTCACTTTGGCCTCATGAATCAATTCGGGGAACTCTATCTGCTGCAACTCCCCAAGACGAGTGCGGTCTACCCCTAGAGAACTGGCGAGGGTCACCTGTAACTCACTATCCGGGCTGCCTTTGCCCTCTACTCGTTCTCAGGGTTCCATGAAGAGGTGATCGATTCCCAGGCTGTCGGACGCCTCCTCTTCAGCCCTATCAGATCCACTCCCTCAGTGTCCGTCGCACCGCCTCGGAATCACAGCGCATACAGGGAACGCCACCGCGGCGATTCCCTTCTCGTCCCCACAGGCGTCTAACACTCCGCCTTTCTCCTTATAGTGCTCCAAGCACTCCTCGCTCTTCACGAGGTTGGGGAGGACACATCCTCCACACGCGTCATTTCCCAGGATGACTTGTGCCTCCATCTTGGGCATTGTTGCACAGACCCCCACCACAAGGGTCTGGCAGCCATAATCAGAATTCAGTCACCTGGTGTAGAGGCATCCTCACTGGGCCTCCCACAGTGGTCACACTTGCCACCCCCCACACTGGTACTCTCGTAACCCTCGGGGAACAGGGTTTTGCTCACCAGGGTAAAATCTGCCCCAGTGTCTCTCAATATCTTCACCGGAATGGGGTCTGCGTCCCCCATCCTTACGGTTCCCTCACACACGAATGGGTGAACTCTTTTCTCGCCACTCAGTATGGGTTCATCCCGCACACTCTCGGTCATCTGGTCCTCGACTTTCACGAAAGCAACGTTCCCCCGCTGCTTAGGGCGTCTGCATTCCCACGAGAAGTGTCCGAATCCCCCACAATTGTAGCAGCGGAACTTCCCTGTCGGTGACCATCCACCACCGCTCGTCCTGGCAACACCTCCAGAGGCCGTCGCTCCGTGGGTCTTCCTCGCACCATCCATCGTCTCCTACGTCGCAGCAACAGCTCCTGAGCTCTCAGCTTGGGACTTCTTTACCGGCTTTACAGCACTCTTTGATCCTCTACTGTCTCCACTCGAGAGGTGGGACTTGGGAGAACTCGCTCCTGTCCTCCATCCGTCCGTCCTTCTATAACTTCTCCCATATCTGGAG
The DNA here is from genome assembly GCF_040958095.1 of Procambarus clarkii. Lineage (NCBI taxonomy): Eukaryota > Metazoa > Arthropoda > Malacostraca > Decapoda > Cambaridae > Procambarus > Procambarus clarkii. The sequence continues at coordinate 3,734,453 of NC_091223.1, forward strand.
CATACTGTGTTATGATCTTAGCCTGCAGGAGAAACGAGTCTCCCTCCTTGAGAGTTATTCATCAAGCCTGACCTGATTAGAAGGTCTAGCAAATATTGAGGTAATAACCCATATGTAAAATAGTTGCTTGGATATGTATAACAATTTGAGATTATGGGCAATGAAGAAGAAAACAGATAAATGACTGGCTAGGAGATGTGGACATTTTGCTGGAGGCGTGAGGCTCGCTTCTGGAAGGGCTTTGACCTCACTTGAGTGCCAGACATCGAAGGGGAAAGCTGCGCTCCGTTGAGCTCCCGCCAGAAGGGAACCCCTAGTGATATATCTCGAAGAGAAGAGAAGTGTGTAGACGTGCCAGCTGTGGAACCGAGCTGGGAACGTTGTGGTCTCAAGTCCTGGTCGACGAAGTGTTTATTAAATCGCCCAGAGGCATTATTGTGGGCCGTGGAAGCGCCCTGACCAGACGCCGTCAGAGGGAGAGCGCCCTCGACCAGACGATCTGTGGTAAGCACGATATACGCCAGTTCATAGTGATTGCTTGTAGTTGGTCGTGTGCCCAGCGACAGTAGCGATGTTTATTTATAAGTTAGACATGTTTTAATAAGGAAGAAGGCCTAAAATAAGAGAGTGAAGAGGGAGGAACACGGAGCGACGTCCGTCCCCTCTGAGCGCTGGCAGGTGACTGAGAGGTCCTGACGGCGAAGGCCCCTCCCTGAGTGAGTGAGGCGGAGTGAGTGAGGACCGCCGCCGGGCGAGGTGGAGTATGGACCCGCCCAAAACGGGGGAGTCCACTCTCACTGTATGTAGAGGACAGATAGAGGTTTGAGGCAAGCATATTGTGTGGTTATTTTTGTTTATGTGTTAAAGGGGAACATTTTATTGGAGTGTCGATGGGTTGCAGGTTTGTCTTTGGGGAAGAAGTTGCTGAGAACTTCGAAGCCAGCACAGATGAAGTAGTTGATGAGACTCCAAGGTAGTGGAGCAGAGGACCTCGAGCTGTGAGAAGCAGTGAAGAGGAGTGTCACATGCTTCTGTAGAGGTGGAGAAGCACCATAGTTGCTCGAGGAAACTTCATGGTGTAGCAGCCAAGAGAGCTGTGGAGGAACCCAACAGAAGGGTGAAGCACCGTAGTTGCTCAAGGAAACTTCATGATAGCAGCCTGGAGGAGCTGCAGAGGATCCTGGTAGTGAAGCCCGGAAGAACCTAAAGATATCAGGGTAGTGAACTTCCAGAGGTGGAAGGGAAGTTCTGGTGGATTACTTATAGGGAGTTGATAGTGTTTGGTTGTCATTAGCATGCAAGACGCAGTGAGAGGTGAGTGACTGTTGGCATTCTCATGTCAAGGAGTGTTTTATACTGAAGTTTAGAGTTACAGTCGTAGGCTGGATTACCTACAGATGTATGCGTTCTAGGACTGATAGAGTGATCGATTGATCATTGATGTGTATCAATGAACATTTATACTGATATATGTTATTGCATTCAAATGCTGATTTTCTTTGTACACATTTATAGATACATATATATATTCTCTTGCTGATGGTGCAACAGTGTATGTAGACTTGATCAACTTGAGGAGGTTGATAGTATCAGGTGGTGAACCAGGAGATAGGACACCACTTAATAAGCTGATGATAGAGTTCTGATGATGTTGGAGTGCAACCTGATTGTAATAGTATAGAGTATAGGATTCATTTTTACTTTATGTGTGTATGTGCTTTGTCCAGTAAATGTATCCCAATTTGCCGGTGTTTGCCCTTGGTCCTAGTGAGGCTTCCCAGGAGGTAGTAAAGAAAGAGAGAGAGAGAGAAAGAACCAAGAACCACTGCTGTGGACAGGGTAGAAGGTAATATTAATAAGTCCAAGGGGGATCGAGGAGATCATATCACCTAAGGAGAGAGTGGGGAGTCACAGCGGCTCGAGTGGGTGTGTGCACGTGACAACGAGGCTAAGTGTTGGAGCCGCATCCCCTAAACGTGTGACGTCGAGCCCCTCTCCAAGAGCCAGAAGTGCCAAGGGTGATCTCCTAGTATAAGCACTCTACCGAGTTGTGGGTTGGGTTGTCCATAAAGTAGCACGACGACACAGCCAACCCACAAGACTATAATAAAATTGGGGGCCTGTGTCCGGGAGAGTGAACTGACACACCCACACCTTGTCCAAGAGTGGATTTGTACACCCTTGCTGAAATAAACTGTGTGACCGCAGGTGTATATTCTCTCTCTTGGGAAGACTCACAGGACAAGATGGAGAAGGTGCAAGCATTTGTGGAGTCAGGCAAGCCTGAGGACTTGGAAGGTTGCACGAGGGATCAATTGAAGCAAATAGCAGAAAAATGTGGCAGTAGGTTGAAAGCATCTAAAGTAGCTGGGATGAAGGATGAGATCCTTAGACAGTTAAGAGCCAGAAGTGAAGCGGCAGAGCAAGGAGCCCAAAAAGGAGCAGAAAATGGAAAGGAGGATGATGGGCAGGATGAAGTGAGATCCCAGGGATCGAGTAGGAGCAGCAAGAGTAGCCGCAGTAGCAGGAGTAGCCGAAATAGGAGCTTGGAAAGGTTCCAGTTAGAGCTCCAGATGCAGCGTGAGGAGAGACAGTTCCAGCTGGAAAAGATGAAGTTAGAACTCCAGATGAAAAATGAAGCCGAGAGGGAAAAAGAGAAAACCAGGCTGGAAGTAGAGAGAGCAAGACTAGAGGTGGAGAAAGAAAAAGAGAAAACCAGAATAAGAGAAATGGAGTTGGAACAGGAGAAAGAAAAAGAAAAAGCCCAGGTCGAAAAAGAAAAAGCCCAGGTCGAAAAAGAAAGAGCCCAGGTCGAAAAAGAAAAAGAGAGAACAAAACAAATGCAGATAGAAGCGAATAGAACCTTGGCTGAACAAAGGATTGAACATGGGTTGCCAGAGAGCACCACCCAGGTATCACACTCACCAGATGTTAGGGTTAGGGAGAAGGACATTCCCTTGTTTGTTCCCGAAGAGGCGGAGAGCTTCTTCGAGCATTTTGAAAAAGTTGCCAGCATCAAAGAGTGGCCACAGGAGGAATGGGCCCAGCTGGTCCAGTTAAGATTGACCGGTGCAGCCAGGGAGGCATACACCCAATTGTCACTGGAAGAGTGCCAGGATTATGCCACAGTAAAGAGCAGCATATTGCGCTCGTTTCAGTTAACCCCAGAAGCTTATAGGAAGCGCTTCAGAGAGATGATCAAAGTTGGAGCACGTACGTTTGCTGAGACAGCAAGAGATCTGGAAAGACGATTCCAGAAGTGGATTGAGGCTGCTGGAGTTGGATCTTACGCTGACCTGAAGCAACTGATGGTCATGGAGAAGTTCTTGGAGATGATGCATCCCGAAACAAAGTTCAAGATCCAAGAAGCAGGGATAAAGGAGGTGAAAGATGCCGCAGATAGGGCGGATATGATTAGTGAAGCATACAAGAGCTTGAGGGAGAACAGAGTGAGAAGCGAGGCGAGACGCAGCAATAGCAGATCCAATGGAGTCTGGGGAGGAAGAAATTATGAGAGACCCAGAAGAGTCTGGGGTGAGAAGAATTTTGATAAATGGGCAGATAAAAGTAAGTACCCTAAAACTCAGAAGAGTAGGTCGCGCACTTCATCTGAAAGTGAAGATGGAGGAGCTAAACGAGAAACTGATCGTTATCCAGGGAATCAAGAGTCCAGTAAAGCTCCACAGAGTACGAGTAGTACGTCTGGCCCGAGGAACTCCAATACGAGTGGGCAGAGTCAGAGCTACTCTGGTACATATAGAAGAGACTTTTCCCAGATGAGATGTTACAATTGTAACGGATTGGGTCACGTGATGCGAGATTGTAGGCAGGGCAAGAGAGTTGTGACCCTGGCCATGTGTGACCCCCGAAGTAGATATACTAATGTGTTCCAAGACAAACCACAGAAGGTGAACTTAGTGAACGAGAGGTATAGGCCGTTCATGAGTTAAGGTTGGATCAGTATAGGAGGCCAACCTGAGGTAGAAGTTGGTATCTTAAGAGATACCGGAGCTAATCAGAGCTTGATTACGAGAAGCCTGATTGGGAATGGTCGACGGTTAGCTGGCAGGAGTAAGATGAAGGTATATGGGTTGTTGTCTGAGAGTGACATGCCCGTATGTACTGTCCAGCTGAGGTCAGAATATGTGTCGGCGGAGGTGATGTTGGGAGTGTGCCCCGACATACCTGTTCCAGGAGTCCAAGTGATCCTGGGGAATGACTTGTGCGGGACAAAGGTGTTGCCATGAGTCATAGCGGAGACTGTGCCAGAGGAGAGCCCAGAAGGCCACGGCACGGGTGGGACACCTGAGAGTGTGAACCTGACTGACATCCGAGGAGATGAGTCAGTAGACCGCCAAGCCATTGAAAACCCTGTCTCGGTAGTGATGAAGGCAGAGGTGGCCGACGAAGAAGACACTGGAGAAGGTGAGACAGTGTCGATTCAGCCGGTGGAAGATATCGACGTAGATATAGCGTGGCTGTTTGATGAAGGTCCAGTCCAGGAAAACGAAGTCTCGGTGAGGTCAAAAGTGAAGATGGCCCAGCCGAAGAAAAATCACGTGAAGAGAGCGGACCTGAGTAGAGCCCAGACTGCTGAAATTAAGGGTCAGAAGGCGAATGCAACTGTGCTGAGTAGGAATGAGGAAAGATGTGGACATACTGAGGACGAGAGTAGAGCGTCAAGTTGTCCACGAGCACAGAGACATATGGATAGTGGAGTTAAGTTGTGGGAGATGTCAAGAGTTGACATGTTTCACAGAAAACGTGGAGGAGAGATAGTGAAGAAGAGTAATAGCCGAGAAAATGAAAGGAGAAGAGACAGTATGTGTGGAGAGATGCTTACGAGCACTCTAGGAGAGGTAAAGCGACATGTACGGTCGAGTGCTGTTAGATGTAGTACAGTGCCCGAAGAAACATTTAGGGAACGAAGAAGAGTTGAAGGAGAAGAAAGGGAATTGTATAAAGGTGAGAAATGTGGGAAGAGGAAGATGATACAAGCATGGAGGAATAGAAGAAAGCCGAGGACTCGATGTAAGTCAAGCAGGATGAGATCTCGGATAAATGAGGAGACGAAAGGGAGGATCGTCGGTGAAGACGAGGAAGTGAAGTATGATGGCAGGAGACGAAAGTATAATGGCAGTAGATGGAAGTGTGAAGACGACAGAGGAGGTACAGACAGTAGATGTCTGACTCTGGACGTGAAGAGAAGAAGACGAGGAAATGGAGGGTGGAAACAATAAGTAGAGTGGACCGATGGAGTGCAGGCATCCAAGGAGGACAGCCTAGCCAAGAGGTGCCAAAGAAGTCAGATCGTTTGTGAGAAGATCATGTTTCTGGCGAGTTGTGAGCCAGATGTTGCAAGGAGCATCGAACTAATTGTAGACTCCTAAGGGAGTACATAAGCAGATCAACCGTTCGAACCAATCGGTTGAAGAACGAGACAGTGTGGTGGCGGATGTATTATCCTGAGCTTTGCCACTGGAATAACTCAAAAATAAGGGGAGGGGAGTGTTATGATCTTAGCCTGCAGGAGAAACAAGTCTCCCTCCTTGAGAGTTATTCATCAAGCCTGACCTGATTAGAAGGTCTAGCAAATATTGAGGTAATAACCCATATGTAAAATAGTTGCTTGGATATGTATAACAATTTGAGATTATGGGCAATGAAGAAGAAAACAGATAAATGACTGGCTAGGAGATGTGGACATTTTGTTGGAGGCGTGAGGCTCGCTTCTGGAAGGGCTTTGACCTCACTTGAGTGCCAGACATCGCAGGGGAAAGCTGCGCTCCGTTGAGCTCCCTCCAGAAGGGAACCCCTAGTGATATATCTCGAAGAGAAGAGAAGTGTGTAGACGTGCCAGCTGTGGAACCGAGCTGGGAACGTTGTGGTCTCAAGTCCTGGTCGACGAAGTGTTTATTAAATCGCCCAGAGGCATTATTGTGGGCCGTGGAAGCGCCCTGACCAGACGCCGTCAGAGGGAGAGCGCCCTCGACCAGATGATTTGTGGTAAGCACGATATACGCCAGTTCATAGTGATTGCTTGTAGTTGGTCGTGTGCCCAGCGACAGTAACGATGTTTATTTATAAGTTAGACATGTTTTAATAAGGCAGAAGGCCTGAAATAAGAGAGTGAAGAGGGAGGAACACGGAGCGACGTCCGTCCCCTCTGAGCGCTGCCAGGTGACTGAGAGGTCCCGACTGCGAAGGCCCCTCCCTGAGTGAGTGAGGCGGAGTGAGTGAGGACCGCCGCCGCGCGGGTGGACCCGCCCAAAACGGGGGAGTCCACTCTCACTGTATGTAGAGGACAGATAGAGGTTTGAGGCAAGCATATTGTGTGGTTATTTTTGTTTATGTGTTAAAGGGGAACATTTTATTGGGGTGTCGATGGGTTGCAGGTTTGTCTTTGGGGAAGAAGTTGCTGAGAACTTCGAAGCCAGCACAGATGAAGTAGTTGATGAGACTCCAAGGTAGTGGAGCAGAGGACCTCGAGCTGTGAGAAGCAGTGAAGAGGAGTGTCACATGCTTCTGTAGAGGTGGAGAAGCACCATAGTTGCTCGAGGAAACTTCATGGTGTAGCAGCCAAGAGAGCTGTGGAGGAACCCAACAGAAGGGTGAAGCACCGTAGTTGCTCAAGGAAACTTCATGATAGCAGCCTGGAGGAGCTGCAGAGGATCCTGGTAGTGAAGCCCGGAAGAACCTAAAGATATCAGGGTAGTGAACTTCCAGAGGTGGAAGGGAAGTTCTGGTGGATTACTTATAGGGAGTTGATAGTGTTTGGTTGTCATTAGCGTGCAAGACGCAGTGAGAGGTGAGTGACTGTTGGCATTCTCATGTCAAGGAGTGTTTTATACTGAAGTTTAGAGTTACAGTCGTAGGCTGGATTACCTACAGATGTATGCGTTCTAGGACTGATAGAGTGATCGATTGATCATTGTTGTGTATCAATGAACATTTATACTGATATATGTTATTGCATTCAAATGCTGATTTTCTTTGTACACATTTATAGATACATATATATATTCTCTTGCTGATGGTGCAACAGTGTATGTAGACTTGATCAACTTGAGGAGGTTGATAGTATCAGGTGGTGAACCAGGAGATAGGACACCACTTAATAAGCTGATGATAGAGTTCTGATGATGTTGGAGTGCAACCTGATTGTAATAGTATAGAGTATAGGATTCATTTTTACTTTATGTGTGTATGTGCTTTGTCCAGTAAATGTATCCCAATTTGCCGGTGTTTGCCCTTGGTCCTAGTGAGGCTTCCCAGGAGGTAGTAAAGAAAGAGAGAGAGAGAGAAAGAACCAAGAACCACTGCTGTGGACAGGGTAGAAGGTAATATTAATAAGTCCAAGGGGGATCGAGGAGATCATATCACCTAAGGAGAGAGTGGGGAGTCACAGCGGCTCGAGTGGGTGTGTGCACGTGACAACGAGGCTAAGTGTTGGAGCCGCATCCCCTAAACGTGTGACGTCGAGCCCCTCTCCAAGAGCCAGAAGTGCCAAGGGTGATCTCCTAGTATAAGCACTCTACCGAGTTGTGGGTTGGGTTGTCCATAAAGTAGCACGACGACACAGCCAACCCACAAGACTATAATAAAATTGGGGGCCTGTGTCCGGGAGAGTGAACTGACACACCCACACCTTGTCCAAGAGTGGATTTGTACACCCTTGCTGAAATAAACTGTGTGACCGCAGGTGTATATTCTCTCTCTTGGGAAGACTCACAGGACAAGATGGAGAAGGTGCAAGCATTTGTGGAGTCAGGCAAGCCTGAGGACTTGGAAGGTTGCACGAGGGATCAATTGAAGCAAATAGCAGAAAAATGTGGCAGTAGGTTGAAAGCATCTAAAGTAGCTGGGATGAAGGATGAGATCCTTAGACAGTTAAGAGCCAGAAGTGAAGCGGCAGAGCAAGGAGCCCAAAAAGGAGCAGAAAATGGAAAGGAGGATGATGGGCAGGATGAAGTGAGATCCCAGGGATCGAGTAGGAGCAGCAAGAGTAGCCGCAGTAGCAGGAGTAGCCGAAATAGGAGCTTGGAAAGGTTCCAGTTAGAGCTCCAGATGCAGCGTGAGGAGAGACAGTTCCAGCTGGAAAAGATGAAGTTAGAACTCCAGATGAAAAATGAAGCCGAGAGGGAAAAAGAGAAAACCAGGCTGGAAGTAGAGAGAGCAAGACTAGAGGTGGAGAAAGAAAAAGAGAAAACCAGAATAAGAGAAATGGAGTTGGAACAGGAGAAAGAAAAAGAAAAAGCCCAGGTCGAAAAAGAAAAAGCCCAGGTCGAAAAAGAAAGAGCCCAGGTCGAAAAAGAAAAAGAGAGAACAAAACAAATGCAGATAGAAGCGAATAGAACCTTGGCTGAACAAAGGATTGAACATGGGTTGCCAGAGAGCACCACCCAGGTATCACACTCACCAGATGTTAGGGTTAGGGAGAAGGACATTCCCTTGTTTGTTCCCGAAGAGGCGGAGAGCTTCTTCGAGCATTTTGAAAAAGTTGCCAGCATCAAAGAGTGGCCACAGGAGGAATGGGCCCAGCTGGTCCAGTTAAGATTGACCGGTGCAGCCAGGGAGGCATACACCCAATTGTCACTGGAAGAGTGCCAGGATTATGTCACAGTAAAGAGCAGCATATTGCGCTCGTTTCAGTTAACCCCAGAAGCTTATAGGAAGCGCTTCAGAGAGATGATCAAAGTTGGAGCACGTACGTTTGCTGAGACAGCAAGAGATCTGGAAAGACGATTCCAGAAGTGGATTGAGGCTGCTGGAGTTGGATCTTACGCTGACCTGAAGCAACTGATGGTCATGGAGAAGTTCTTGGAGATGATGCATCCCGAAACAAAGTTCAAGATCCAAGAAGCAGGGATAAAGGAGGTGAAAGATGCCGCAGATAGGGCGGATATGATTAGTGAAGCATACAAGAGCTTGAGGGAGAACAGAGTGAGAAGCGAGGCGAGACGCAGCAATAGCAGATCCAATGGAGTCTGGGGAGGAAGAAATTATGAGAGACCCAGAAGAGTCTGGGGTGAGAAGAATTTTGATAAATGGGCAGATAAAAGTAAGTACCCTAAAACTCAGAAGAGTAGGTCGCGCACTTCATCTGAAAGTGAAGATGGAGGAGCTAAACGAGAAACTGATCGTTATCCAGGGAATCAAGAGTCCAGTAAAGCTCCACAGAGTACGAGTAGTACGTCTGGCCCGAGGAACTCCAATACGAGTGGGCAGAGTCAGAGCTACTCTGGTACATATAGAAGAGACTTTTCCCAGATGAGATGTTACAATTGTAACGGATTGGGTCACGTGATGCGAGATTGTAGGCAGGGCAAGAGAGTTGTGACCCTGGCCATGTGTGACCCCCGAAGTAGATATACTAATGTGTTCCAAGACAAACCACAGAAGGTGAACTTAGTGAACGAGAGGTATAGGCCGTTCATGAGTTAAGGTTGGATCAGTATAGGAGGCCAACCTGAGGTAGAAGTTGGTATCTTAAGAGATACCGGAGCTAATCAGAGCTTGATTACGAGAAGCCTGATTGGGAATGGTCGACGGTTAGCTGGCAGGAGTAAGATGAAGGTATATGGGTTGTTGTCTGAGAGTGACATGCCCGTATGTACTGTCCAGCTGAGGTCAGAATATGTGTCGGCGGAGGTGATGTTGGGAGTGTGCCCCGACATACCTGTTCCAGGAGTCCAAGTGATCCTGGGGAATGACTTGTGCGGGACAAAGGTGTTGCCATGAGTCATAGCGGAGACTGTGCCAGAGGAGAGCCCAGAAGGCCACGGCACGGGTGGGACACCTGAGAGTGTGAACCTGACTGACATCCGAGGAGATGAGTCAGTAGACCGCCAAGCCATTGAAAACCCTGTCTCGGTAGTGATGAAGGCAGAGGTGGCCGACGAAGAAGACACTGGAGAAGGTGAGACAGTGTCGATTCAGCCGGTGGAAGATATCGACGTAGATATAGCGTGGCTGTTTGATGAAGGTCCAGTCCAGGAAAACGAAGTCTCGGTGAGGTCAAAAGTGAAGATGGCCCAGCCGAAGAAAAATCACGTGAAGAGAGCGGACCTGAGTAGAGCCCAGACTGCTGAAATTAAGGGTCAGAAGGCGAATGCAACTGTGCTGAGTAGGAATGAGGAAAGATGTGGACATACTGAGGACGAGAGTAGAGCGTCAAGTTGTCCACGAGCACAGAGACATATGGATAGTGGAGTTAAGTTGTGGGAGATGTCAAGAGTTGACATGTTTCACAGAAAACGTGGAGGAGAGATAGTGAAGAAGAGTAATAGCCGAGAAAATGAAAGGAGAAGAGACAGTATGTGTGGAGAGATGCTTACGAGCACTCTAGGAGAGGTAAAGCGACATGTACGGTCGAGTGCTGTTAGATGTAGTACAGTGCCCGAAGAAACATTTAGGGAACGAAGAAGAGTTGAAGGAGAAGAAAGGGAATTGTATAAAGGTGAGAAATGTGGGACGAGGAAGATGATACAAGCATGGAGGAATAGAAGAAAGCCGAGGACTCGATGTAAGTCAAGCAGGATGAGATCTCGGATAAATGAGGAGACGAAAGGGAGGATCGTCGGTGAAGACGAGGAAGTGAAGTATGATGGCAGGAGACGAAAGTATAATGGCAGTAGATGGAAGTGTGAAGACGACAGAGGAGGTACAGACAGTAGATGTCTGACTCTGGACGTGAAGAGAAGAAGACGAGGAAATGGAGGGTGGAAACAATAAGTAGAGTGGACCGATGGAGTGCAGGCATCCAAGGAGGACAGCCTAGCCAAGAGGTGCCAAAGAAGTCAGATCGTTTGTGAGAAGATCATGTTTCTGGCGAGTTGTGAGCCAGATGTTGCAAGGAGCATCGAACTAATTGTAGACTCCTAAGGGAGTACATAAGCAGATCAACCGTTCGAACCAATCGGTTGAAGAACGAGACAGTGTGGTGGCGGATGTATTATCCTGAGCTTTGCCACTGGAATAACTCAAAAATAAGGGGAGGGGAGTGTTATGATCTTAGCCTGCAGGAGAAACAAGTCTCCCTCCTTGAGAGTTATTCATCAAGCCTGACCTGATTAGAAGGTCTAGCAAATATTGAGGTAATAACCCATATGTAAAATAGTTGCTTGGATATGTATAACAATTTGAGATTATGGGCAATGAAGAAGAAAACAGATAAATGACTGGCTAGGAGATGTGGACATTTTGTTGGAGGCGTGAGGCTCGCTTCTGGAAGGGCTTTGACCTCACTTGAGTGCCAGACATCGCAGGGGAAAGCTGCGCTCCGTTGAGCTCCCTCCAGAAGGGAACCCCTAGTGATATATCTCGAAGAGAAGAGAAGTGTGTAGACGTGCCAGCTGTGGAACCGAGCTGGGAACGTTGTGGTCTCAAGTCCTGGTCGACGAAGTGTTTATTAAATCGCCCAGAGGCATTATTGTGGGCCGTGGAAGCGCCCTGACCAGACGCCGTCAGAGGGAGAGCGCCCTCGACCAGATGATTTGTGGTAAGCACGATATACGCCAGTTCATAGTGATTGCTTGTAGTTGGTCGTGTGCCCAGCGACAGTAACGATGTTTATTTATAAGTTAGACATGTTTTAATAAGGCAGAAGGCCTGAAATAAGAGAGTGAAGAGGGAGGAACACGGAGCGACGTCCGTCCCCTCTGAGCGCTGGCAGGTGACTGAGAGGTCCCGACTGCGAAGGCCCCTCCCTGAGTGAGTGAGGACCGCCGCCGGGCGGGTGGACCCGCCCAAAACGGGGGAGTCCACTCTCACTGTATGTAGAGGACAGATAGAGGTTTGAGGCAAGCATATTGTGTGGTTATTTTTGTTTATGTGTTAAAGGGGAACATTTTATTGGGGTGTCGATGGGTTGCAGGTTTGTCTTTGGGGAAGAAGTTGCTGAGAACTTCGCAGCCAGCAGAGATGAAGTAGTTGATGAGACTCCAAGGTAGTGGAGCAGAGGACCTCGAGCTGTGAGAAGTAGTGAAGAGGAGTGTCACATGCTTCTGTAGAGGTGGAGAAGCACCATAGTTGCTAGAAGAAACTTCATGGTGTAGCAGCCAAGAGAGCTGTGGAGGAACCCAACAGAAGGGTGAAGCACCGTAGTTGCTCAAGGAAACTTCATGATAGCAGCCTGGAGGAGCTGCAGAGGATCCTGGTAGTGAAGCCCGGAAGAACCTAAAGATATCAGGGTAGTGAACTTCCAGAGGTGGAAGGGAAGTTCTGGTGGATTACTTATAGGGAGTTGATAGTGTTTGGTTGTCATTAGCGTGCAAGACGCAGTGAGAGGTGAGTGACTGTTGGCATTCTCATGTCAAGGAGTGTTTTATACTGAAGTTTAGAGTTACAGTCGTAGGCTGGATTACCTACAGATGTATGCGTTCTAGGACTGATAGAGTGATCGATTGATCGTTGTTGTGTATCAATGAACATTTATACTGATATATGTTATTGCATTCAAATGCTGATTTTCTTTGTACACATTTATAGATACATATATATATTCTCTTGCTGATGGTGCAACAGTGTATGTAGACTTGATCAACTTGAGGAGGTTGATAGTATCAGGTGGTGAACCAGGAGATAGGACACCACTTAATAAGCTGATGATAGAGTTCTGATGATGTTGGAGTGCAACCTGATTGTAATAGTATAGAGTATAGGACTCATTTTTACTGTATGTGTGTATGTGCTTTGTCCAGTAAATGTATCCCAATTTGCCGGTGTTTGCCCTTGGTCCTAGTGAGGCTTCCCAGGAGGTAGTAAAGAAAGAGAGAGAGAGAGAAAGAACCAAGAACCACTGCTGTGGACAGGGTAGAAGGTAATATTAATAAGTCCAAGGGGGATCGAGGAGATCATATCACCTAAGGAGAGAGTGGGGAGTCACAGCGGCTCGAGTGGGTGTGTGTACGTGACAACGAGGCTAAGTGTTGGAGCCGCATCCCCTAAACGTGTGACGTCGAGCCCCTCTCCAAGAGCCAGAAGCGCCAAGGGTGATCTCCTGAAGAAGTATAAGCACTCTACCGAGTTGTGGGTTGGGTTGTCCATAAAGGAGCACGACGACACAGCCAACCCACAAGACTATAATAACTGGCAATCGGTGCTGTCCCTCGCGGCGTGGTCGTAAGGCTTCTTCCAGCATGTCAGCTCTGTCGGCCGCAGCCCTCAGGTCCTTTATGTCCGCCTCCTTTACTCTAACCCTGATCTCAGGAGAGAGCACGGACATAAACTTCTCCATGACCATAAGCCTCTTGATATCTTCAGCCGACTTCGCTCCTTCAGACTCCAGCCACTTCAGGAATTTTCTCTCCATGTCCCTCGCCGTCTCTGCATAAGATTTTCCTGGCGAACGGGTACATTTCCTGAATATCTTCCTGTAACATTCCGGCGTTAGCTTGAAAGAATGGAGCACAGCTCTCTTTACAGCATCGTAGTTGGTGCACTCTCTGAGGTTGAGCATGTTGTAGGCTTCACGAGCTTCACCGGTGAGCCTACTCTGAACCAGCTCCGCCCACTCTGCCCTCGGCCACTTCTTCAAGATAGCTACTCTCTCGAAGTGGGCGAAGAAGCCCTCAGCTTCATTAGGCACAAAGACCGGCAAATCTTGCTCTCTCACTCAGCGGTCCTCCTGCTGGGGTGGTGCAGGTGGGGCTAGTCCTAGTTCAGCCCGCTTCAGCTCAACCTCTTTGTTAGCTTCTACCTCTTGCTGTTTCAGCCTAGCTTCTAGCTCGCGCTCCTCCTGTCTTAGCTGTGCTTCTCACTCTTGTTCCTCATGCTTCAACTGCGCTTCTTCTCTCCTCAGCTGTGCTTCGTGCTCACGCTCTTCCTTGCGCAGCTGTGCCTCTCGTTCCTCTTTTCGCAGCTGCGCCTCCAGCTGCAGCTTCAATATCTCCAGCTCAAATGTTCTCCCACACTGGCAGGTGTCTGTGGCCGTTCCTCCCCCAAAGCTTCATCTCGTGCCCTGAGCTGTGCCATGATCTCCAGTCTTCTCTCTCCCACTTTGGAAGATCTCAATTTTATCGCAAAGTGGTCGGCTATCGATTGCAGCTGTGCCTTGGTGCAATCCTCCAGCACCTGCTCATCCCTTGTGTCAATGAACCGTGTTACCCTATCATCCTCCATCTTGTGCTACGAGTGATAACCTGTACCTGATACCTAATACCACTGTAAAGTACCACAATTGCAACCTTTATCTTGATCATAATCCTAAGTACCGAATCCTGGCGAGGTCGCCAATGTTGGGGTATGCGAGGCAAGTAACAGTATACAAGATATCCTAAGTACTTTATCCTGTCAACGGTCGCCAACGTCGGGGCGTCTCTCTCTATACATGGACACCACCCAGTAGTATTAGCAATAACTGTTGCTCAAGTAGCCCTGTGGGTCTTCACTCAATCCTCCCGGCGCAACTGTTCGCCAGGAGAGTATCCCAGTCGATCCCCAGCCAGCCTTATAGCCAAAGAATGAGTGGGAACACAGTTTGCTCTCTCCCAACCGTTTGCCCGCCCCGACGAGGGTTCTACTACTAACTGCAAGGTCACCAACTGGTGTTTCCCGTGTCCAGTACCATGTCAGTGGTATTGTGAAATTGTGGTACTAATGGCAGAGCTCACTCATTAAATCTGGTTTCAGGCAGGTATATGTCTCTAATACTCTCACTCTTTGGAACTGTTCTGTAGCAACAAGATATATATGGAGGGATAATACAAACGCAAAGGTATTTTGTATTTTACTTAAAAACTTCAAGGTATTATATCCGTATCAACAACGAAACATCAAGTACAATGCAGAAAGTCACTCTCTCTTCTTAAAACTGGGGCTCACCTAGAGGGTAACACTCTCCCCCCCTCCCATCAATGTCATAATCAGCTGAGCGGCCCCCCCCCCTCTTACGGTGTGAATGCTCCTGTACTTGTTTTCCTGGCGCTAGGCGCTTTGTTTCTTTATATTCGCAGGAATCACTATATTTGTCATCAACACAATATTTCTATAATGGCAATAGAATGCAATGAATCACCACACTGATCTCAAGTTCAATAACTCATTTCTACAGCAATTAACATAATATTTCACTATAATGGCGCGATACACTGTACTTCACAATAATTACAATGAATGCAATTAACCACGGTACTGTTCTTAGATTCAGTAATTCCTCACGAAGGCGATAACACAATTAATCCCTGCACACATGGAAATGTTATTTATCACACCAACATATACATATATAGAGATAAATTCATTGATATCAATAATAATAAGATAAATACTGGGCACACAGCCTAACACCAATAACTGGTGCACTCATATATATATTCTCTGGCATAAGTTATCATATTAATGTCACATGAAAGAAATCATCAACGACACAATAACTTCTTCAATAATTCCAGGTGCCTGCACATACCACATATATAAATATCGTGAGAGCTCTGTACAGCCTCACTCTGCACAACTGTGCCTTACTGTGACATAGACATCAGTGAGCCTTGCTCACGACATGAAAGATACTCTGGCTAAATATATAGCTGACTAAAGGGGAATTGGGAGGGAAACTAGAATCACCTACTTCCACCTCACTGATGTGGACTCGCCCTCCGGTGAGAGTTGAATTGTAGCTCCTGGTCCCGGCTCTCGCCTCGTTGTAGGGAACGCCCCCACACACACAATGATGCGTTCTCTAGGAACGCAATCAATGTCCCAAAATAAACGCGTCGTCACCGTGCTTTGTCCTCCACAGGTCCGTGCTCCTCCACAACATCTTGCAGGGTTGGAGTCGGTCTCCCGGGCGTTGACTTCTCCTTACAACTACGGCTGCCAACCTACTTCTCAGCTGCAGTAATCCTGATTCCCAATTAGTTTTCTTCTTTCACTGCTTCCCGGTGGATTGGCCCAGCCGCTACGTCGTCACTGTGAAGCTATCATACGCCCCAGACGTCACTGTCTAGACTTCACTTCCTGCACAGCACCTGTCCCTGGAGCACTTGTTGCTCAATATTCCGTCGATTCCCTCTTCAGTCCAACAAATGAAAAAGGGAAGACCTCACAGCGTACTTGCAGACTATGGGTGACGAGTAAAATCCACGGGAGCGGGGTACAACTGTCAAATCTGACAGGATCAACCTTTCGCACATCTGTCCACCTTGACGTGTCATGTCAGACTGGTGGCGCCACCGTGGCGCGATGACCGGACCCCCCTTCCTTCGTGACGTCATACTTGCCAGGGGCGGTTTTCATTGGCCCCCTGTGCCACGTCACTGTCAGTGACCAATCTGGTGCCACTGACGTCACACAGCTTTGGCGACAAAACGGAGGGGCCAGCGCCATATTGGCGTCCTAAAGGGCCTATACCACAGGCCAAAATACTTTTCTTTTACGAATTTCTCGCCAACTCAAGAACACTACACTCTCCCACATATATCAAACTGATGCCTGCGACGTAGAGAACGCTCGGGTAAAGTGGATATGACTCTTACAGCAGGCCTGGGAGAAATATAAGGGTGGGGGGGAAACACCGTCACAATATATATGCGAACAAGCCTGATTGATCCCCAGGCATAAATGCAACCGAAAACTCACACCCCAGAAGGGACTCGAACCCATACTGCCAGGAGCACTATGCAACTGGTATACAGGGCACCTTCACCACTCAACCATCACGACCGTTCAAAAAATGATGGAAACCGGAGCTATTTACCCCATCATCCCGACGGCGTTCTGATGGTAATTTTGGGCATAGTATTTTCTCAAATTACCTCATTCTTTGGGGCACACATGATAAGCCCTATTTACCCACGTGAGAACTGCGGAAGACCTATTGGCCCATACTTTCTCTTGCTGCTCCAATGTTGGTTCAAGGTCTTGAAGTGGGTAGAATATAGTCATGCATTAATTGGCTGTTGATTGCTGGTGTTGACATTTTGATGTGTAATGCCTTGCTGATGTCGAGTCTCCTGCTTTCGCTGTATCTGTCAATGATTTCTGTGTTGTTTGTTAAGATTTCTATGGTGATGGTCTGGTTGAGAGAAGAGCTTATTTGTTCCTTGATGGAGCCCTGTTGTTTGTGCATTGTTAATTGCCTAGAAAGAGACGTTGTTGACATGCCTATATACTGATTTATTTGGGGCTTACAGTCCCCAAGTGGGCATATGAAGGCATAGACGACATTGGTTTTCTTCAAAGCGTTCTGTTTGGTGTCTGGGAAGTTTTTCATGAGTAGATTGCCGTTTTTTTCTATTTGTAGTAAATTGTCAATTGCATTTTCTGATTTTTGTCTGTAGGAATAACATTTTTATAAATAGTATCTTTCAGAACACTTTCCTCCATTTTATGAGCCGTCGAAAAGAAGTTCCTGTAGGACAGTCTAATAAGGGGTACAGGTCTTGTGTTAGTTGACTCTTCAGAGGTTGCATTGCATTTCACCTTTCTTTTTATGATGTCTTCAACATAACCGTTAGAGAAGTCATTGTTAACTAGGACCTGCCTTACCCTACAGAGTTCTTCATCGACTTGCTTCCATCTTGAGCAGAGACTGAGAGCCCGGTCGACGTAAGCATTGACAACACTCCTCTTGTACCTGTCTGGGCAGTCACTATTGGCATTGAGGCACATTTCTCTGTTTGTTTCCTTAGTGTAGACTGCAGTGTGGAAGCCTCCGTTCATTTCCGTGACTCTTACATCTAGAAAGGGCAGCTTCCCATCATTCTCCATCTTGTATGTGAGACTTAACAGAGAATTCTGCTTGAATACCTCCTTCAGCTGTTGCAGACGTCTAACATTAGGTGCCTGCATAAAAAAGTCATCAACATACCTGCAGTATATAGTGGGTTTCAAGTCCATGTCAATTAAGACCCTCTGCTCTATGGTACCCATGTAGAAGTTCGCAAACAGGACACCTAGGGAAGAACCCATGGCGACCCCATCTACTTGCTTATACATGTGCTCATCTGGACTCAAGAAGGGTGCCTCTTTAGTGCAGGCTTGGAGTAGCTTTCTTAGTATGTTTTCTGGTATGTCAAGAGGAGTACAAGCGGATCACGATATTCTCTGTCCACTATCATCTCGATTGTTTCATCCACAGGTACGTTGATAAACAGTGACTCTACATCCAAAGAGGCTCTTATCCCTGTGGCCCGTGCACCCCGCAGTAAGTCAACGAATTCCTTTGGAGACTTCAGACTGAAAGCACAAGGTGCATAAGGAGTCAGCAAGCAGTTGACTCGCTTAGCCAGTCAACTGGTTAAGACTAAGACTCTGAATGTGGCTGTGGGTATTTGGCTGATGATTAGCCGAAGTGGATTTTCAGGCTTGTGGGTCTTAACATTTGCATATGCATAACCAGGTTTGTATTCCCCAATAACGTTTGGACGGTGGAGTCTGGATTTCTTGGCGTTCACAGTTTCAATCAATCTGTTTACCTTTGTTTTCAATTCGGCTGTAGTGTCCTTCGTTACCCTTTGGAATTTAGTTTGTTCAGAAAGTATGAGGTTCATTTTTGCCAGATATTCATTCTTTTTAAGAATAACGTATATTGGCGACTTGTCACCTCTCCTGACGACTATCTCTTTGTTCTCACGAAGGCTCTTAGCTGCCGCTTTGAGCTCAGGGGACAGTATGGTGCTTCTGTAGTTACTTCGAATCTTTCCTCCTTTTGCAATAAGTTCCGCTTGCAAGTTGTCTTTAGTGGTAACCTTCTTTTGCGTATCGAGGTCGAATATGTCATCCAATAGGATCTCCAACTCCACTTTCCGGGCCATCTCACTTGGTCTGGACACAACGTGACAGTTTATACCCAGATTTAAGAGATTGAATCTTTATTGGCATTGAGGCACATTCCTATGTTTGTTTTCTTAGTATAGACTGCAGTGTGAACACCATTTCTTTCCGTGACTGTTACATCTAGATACGGCAGCTTCCTATACAGCTAAGCCACAGCAACCTTTCCCTGTCTCCCAGTCTTTCCCCCAATCCCCCCTCCCCCGTCCCCCTCGTCCTCCCAACCATTCCTCACTCCCCTGTCCCTTCGTGCTCCTAACCATTCCCTACTCCACTGTCCCCACATCCTCCAAACCATCGCCAACTCCCCCCCCCCCCCTTTGTCCCCTCGTCCTCCCGACCATTCCCCCCCTCCCCCGTCCCCTCGTGCTCTCCACTATCCCCCACTCCCCTGTCATCTTTTTATTTTCACCATTCCCTCTCCCCTGTCCCCTCGTCTTTCCTACCATTTCCCCCCTCCTCCGTCCCCTCATCCCCCCAACTATTCCTCACTTCCCTGTCCCTTCGTTCTCCCTATTATTCCCCCCTCCCCCGTCTCTTTTTCCTAACCACCATCCCCCACTACAGTGTCCCCCTCATCCTCCTAACCATTCCCCTCCCCAGTCCGCTCGTCCTCCCCACCATCCCCCACTCCCCTGTCCTCTTGTCCTCCCCACCATTTTCAATTCCCCTGTCACCTTGTTCCCACCATTCCCAACACCCCCCGTCCCCTTGTTCTCGCCACCATTACCCCCTTCCCTGTCCCCTCATGTTCCCCACCATCCCCCACTCCCATCCCCTTATCCGCCCCACCATTCCACTCTCCCTCGTTCGATACATTCCCAAATGATCTGCTGTTCCCATCAGAAAATTGGGAACATCAAATGATCTGATGTTCCCATTACTGAAATATAAGAAAACAGTTAAAAAAACGAAATGAAAAAAAGGAAAAATCTATACTCACGAAATGAACAGTTTAGTAAACAACCAAACTCAATTCCAAGGTAATGTCACACAAAATAATTAAATCAAAATGAAAATATATCAAAATCTATTAAAATTAAATTTGTCAATGCAGTCAGAAACATTGAAATGGAATGGTAACATATTTATTACAGCATGTGTTGCTCTTAGGGAGCCTGTCGGCCGAGCGGACAGCATGCTGGACTTGTGATCCTGTGGTCCCGGGTTCGATCCCGGGCGCCGGCGAGAAACAATGGGCAGAGTTTCTTTCACCCTATGCCCTTGTTACCTAGCAGTAAAATAGGTACCTGGGTGTTAGTCAGCTGTCACGGGCTGCTTCCTGAGGGTGGAGGCCTGGTCGAGGACCGGGCCGCGGGGACACTAAAGACCCGAAACCATCTCAAGATAACCTTACATGCAACAGATGGCGATGTTTCTTAAAAAAAAAAGAATGTTTTTACCTGTCATGGGTGTGGCATCTATCCTTTAACTTACGAAATGAATGGTATGGTAAACAACACAGCTCAATTCCAACACAATGTCAAACAAAATTATTTAACCAAAATGGAAATAAATAGAAATATATGAAAATTCAATTTATCAATGCAATCGGAAACATTTAAATAGAATCATAACATATTTAGTATAGCCTGTGTTGCTATTACATGTTACAGATGATGATGTTTTAAAAAAAAAAAATAGTTTTTACCTGTCACAGGTGTAGCATCCATATAGTAGGTATATAAAAACACACGCGTATTTGAATGGAACCTTGTATCAAAATTTAAAAGCAATCGGTGAGGAACTTTTGGAGATTACAGCATGTTTTGCTATTAAGTCCAACTGATGGCGCTATTTTTCAAAAAAGCATGTTTTTTTTCTGTCACAGGTGAAGCTTGTATATAGTAGGTATATAAAAACACGCGTCAATTTGAATGCAAAGCTGTGTCAAAATTTTAAAGCAATTGGTAAAGAGGTTTCAAAGATTTCCCCTCACATGATCAAAAAGGCATGTTTTTTCCCGTTACAAATGTTACATATGTATAGTATGTATATAGGATGCGAATGTATCCAAATGAAACGTTGTGTGAAAATTTCAAAGCAATCGGTGAAGAACTTTCGGAGATTAGCGATTTTGAATAAACGAACATTTAAACTTTTATTTATATACATTTCTCTTGTTAGGATGATGTTATGTGCTTCTCTCATGTTATTTTTAGGGGTACCCGATTGAAGATGACAGGTTAAACGCCTTGTGAACTTGATGGACATCATACCTATGCACACACATTGGCTACATCCATCATGGAGGGAGGGAGGGCCAGGTGCACATACATACATACCATGTTCGACTGCTACTATTTGTTCTTGGTTGACTTCGGGCTGTTTTTAGTGAGGTCAGTGGTCTTCTTGTTTTATAGAATATGATGTCTATATTTAGGTAGGATTTGTACTTTTTACTCCTTTACGGATTATTTATTTCATTATTCTTTCCTCTTTCTTGTATTCACTGCGAATAATGGATTTGTAAAATAATTTAATTGATGTTGTGGTTTCTATTTTTGGTTCAGGATTGTACCACCGGTCCAAGTGTCGTCTAAAAATGGTGTTGATCTCGTGGTTCCGAAGCCATTGTTCACCAATACTTGTGTGCTCCTTTCAAACTCCTTATGCACGTTGTTCTATTCTGAGCAGTGGGTAAGATCTCGACGAATATAAGCGTAGAGAACACTGACTTTGTATCTTTGGGGGGGGGGGGGGGCACTCACTCCTACCGTTTTAACATAATCCTATGTTTGTCGGCTATCTTATCTTGAGGTTACCTTGAGATGATTTCCGGGCATAGCGTCCCCGCTGCCCGGTCCTCGACCAGGCCTCCTTTTTGTTACACATACCCCCTGGGAAGCAGCCCGTAGCAGTTGTCTAACTCCCAGGTACCCCTTTACTGCTAGGTAACGGGGGAATCAGGGTGCAAGAAACATTTTGCCCATTTGTCTCCGCCTCCACCGAGGATCGAACCCGGCACCTCAGGACTACGAATCGGAAGCGCTGTCCAACCAGCTGTGGGGCGCCCTTAAGCTTAGTATATACGCTGGTGTTTTGAGATGCTCCTGTCTTCGTTATTAGCTCTTGGATCCCGTCGTTTCCACCCCATTCCAAGTATTCCAGTGTATGGACTTATCTATTTGTAGGAGAAAGCTCTTAAGGTTCGCTACTACAGTTAATTTCCTCAAATTCCAGTATGTGTACTGGAATTGGCCGGAAATAATGATTGAACTACTTGCACCTAGTTATTTGTACCTGAGCTCGTAGGGTTGTAATTAATTACAGCCCATTTCAGCTATTCATGTATGTGTACTTATCTATCTGTTCTTATGTCTTCGTGCGTACCTCTTGTTCTCCACAATTCCAGCTACTATTCCTAAAATTTTAGTTTGTACACAAATATTTGTGCTCATCTATTCGTTCTTTACCTCCCGTACTCCGCGATTCCAGATACCATTCTCACCATTTCAGTGTGTACTAACCTATTTGTGCTTACCTGTTTGGGTCAGTTATTCTTAACTATTCCAAAACACTTCCTATTACAATCTTGATGGAGTGAGTGTGTGTCAGTGTGAGTCTCTCCTAGTATTTACTAGACGTTTCACGACCATTCCAGCCTCACAATTTTCAATTTCCTGGTCTATTTACACATATAATCTATACAAATAAAATTTTAAATGTTTGTTTGTTCAAAATCGTTAAACTCCGAAAGTACTTCACTGATTGCTTTGAAATTTGACACAACGTTGCATTCACATACGAGCGTGTTTTTTATATATACATACTATATAGATGTCACGTCTATGACAGGTAAAAACATGTTATTTTTTTTAAATAGCGCCATCTGCTGGACGTAAGAGCAACACACGATATAATCTCCGAAAGTTCTTCACCGATTGCTTTGAAATTTTGACACAACGTTCCATTCGAATATACAAGTGATTTTATATACCTACTATATACATGCAACACCTGTGACAGGTAAAAAATGTTTAAAAAAACAGAGCTGTCTGTTGCACATAAAAGCAACACTCGCTATTCTAAATATGTTACGATTCAATTTCAATGTTTTCGATTGCATTGATAAACTGAATTTTCATAGATTTCTATTTTTTTTATTTCATTGTTTTGTGAGACATTGCATTGCAATTGAGCTGCGTCTTTTTTACCATACCGTTCATTTCTTGAGTATATTTTTTTATTTTTTCCATTTCGTTTTTAAATTGTTCTTATTTTTCAGTGATGGGAACATCAGATCATTTGATGTTCTCATTTTTCTGATGGGAACATTAGA
This sequence comes from Procambarus clarkii, assembly GCF_040958095.1. Lineage (NCBI taxonomy): Eukaryota > Metazoa > Arthropoda > Malacostraca > Decapoda > Cambaridae > Procambarus > Procambarus clarkii. Next base: position 3,757,509 of record NC_091223.1, read on the forward strand.
TCATTTGGGAACACATTGGACGAGGAAGTGGGGAATGATGGGGAGGGCGAGGGGATGTGAGTGAGGGAGGATGGGGAGAACAAGGGGACGGGGGGAGGGAGTAATGGTTGGGGAGACGCGCCAGTGGATGATGGAGGGGAAGGACGAGGGGATGGGAGAGGGAGGAATGGTGGGGAGGACGAGGGGATGGGAGAGGGGGGAATGGTGGGGAGGACGAGGGAATGGGGGATTGTTGGAAGGACGAGGGGACGGGTGTGGGGAATGGTGGGGAGGACAAGAGGACGGGGGATGGGAGGATGGTGGGGAGGACGGGGGAGTGGGGAATGTTTAGGAAGAGGAGAAAATGGGGAGGGGGGATTTGTAGGGAGGACGGGGGGACGGGGGAGGGTTGCTGTGGCTCAGCAACACGCATGCATTGCTGAGCCACAGCAACGTGTGGCCGGGTACAGCTAATATTAAATATTTTCCTTGTTAAGATGCAGGTAGGTAAACTATAGTTCTCGAGACCTACCTCATACGATTAGACTTTGCTAATGTTTCAACAATCGCTGTTGTTGTTGTTGTTTAGTTCCATATACTAGGAAGGGGTATCGGATTATAGTCCAAAAACACCCACAAGATGTCCCTAAAGGTAACATCCCAGGCATACTAACTCATTCTAGTCCAACCTAATCTAACCTAACCCATTCTAATAAAACCTAACTTAACCTAACCTATCTGATCTCATTCTAATCTGTAGTCAGACAATTTAAAAACAGTCCCTGTTTTGTTTGTAGTTGTTGTTGTACACAGGTTTTTAAAAACCAGGCAATATTCACATCAAATGTATTAAAAAAAAAGTAGATTACTGCAATATTGATCTTAAATTAATATGTCTGAGTTAATTGCCCAATATTACTCTAGAGGGGTATGCCTTATACTCAAGCTCCTACTAACATTAACTGAAACACAGCACTCATCTCTAATTTATATGTAATCGCATAACCTGAATATACCAACGCTTTTCGTTATTCAACCCACCTAGGTATTATGCCTGTATATTCACCTACCATGTCGACAGGAGTAATCTCATTAGTTTAAAGTAAATAATTTAAAAATAATTTATTGTTTAACTAACACTGCAGAAATAAATCTTAAACACCAACCAAGTTAACGATAGCATTACACATCATATCTGTAGAAACCACTAGTATCTTTACGTTCTGTTCAACAAAACCAGCTATGTTACAGACTCACCTGAGTCTGTAACCAAACCAATTTGTAACAGAACTCGCATATAACAAAAATCGTATGTAACAAAACTAGCATGTAAGCAAACACTAGCAAACTGTTTGTAATAAAACTTATTGATATAATTTGTTAAAATATTAGCGAAGTCTAATAGTCAGAGGCAGGCCCGAGAACTATAGCGTACCTCTTTTTACAGCATCGTAAAGGTCAGCACTGCTTTTGGAAGACTGTGAAAATGTCTGGGAGAGGAGGGGCCTCAGTCTTAACACCAAACTGAAGATTTGGTGGTTTATAATTAACTCACCACACTTCTCTACGCCAGCGAGACCTGGACTGTCTAAGCAAACACGCCAAACAGCTCAATCACTTTCACTTGAATTGTCTCCATAGACTCCTACATACAGGTAGGGAGTACTTAAGCAACAGGAAACAGCGAGTAACGGTGAGGGGGGAGACATCAGAGTGGCGAGATGTCACCAGCGGAGTCCCACAGGGCTCAGTACTTGGACCCATCGTGTTTCTAATATATGTGAACGATCTTCCAGAGGGTATAGACTCATTCCTCTCAATGTTTGCTGATGATGCAAAAATTATGAGAAGAATCAAGACGGATGAAGATAGACAGACTACAGGATGACCTGGATAAACTGGAGGAATGGTCTAGAAAATGGCTGCTAAAGTTCAATTCAGGAAAGTGTAAGGTGATGAAATTAGGCGAAGGGAGCAGGAAGCTGAACACAAGGTATCATCTAGGAGGGGAAATCCTGCAAGAGTCAAATAGAGAGAAGGATCTGGGGGTTGATATCACACCGAACCTGTCCCCAGAAGCTCACATCAAAAGAATATCATCAGCGGCATATGCTAGACTGGCCAACATAAGACCTGCCTTTAGAAACTTGTGTAAGGAATCTTTCAGAACCCTGTATACCACTTATGTAGGACCAATCCTGGAGTATGCAGCTCCAGCCTGGAGTTCATACCTTGTTAAACACAAGACAAAGTTAGAGAAGATTCAACGGTATGCCACCAGGCTCGTCCCGGAACTGAGAGGATTGAGCTACGAGGAAAGGCTAAAGGAGCTGAACCTCACATCCCTGGAAAACAGAAGAGTAAGGAGAGACATGATAACCACCTACAAAATTCTCAGGGGAATTGACAGGGTGGACAAAGACAAACTCTTCAGCACGGGTGGGACATGAACAAGAGGACACAGGTGGAAACTTAGTACCCAGATGAGCCACAGAGACGTTAGAAAGAATTTTTTCAGTGTCAGAGTAGTTAATAAATGGAATGCACTAGGAAGTGATGTGATGGAGGCTGACTCCATACACAGTTTCAAATGTAGATATGATAGAGCCCAATAGGCTCAGGAATCTGTACACCAGTTGATTGACAGTTGAGAGGTGGGACCAAAGAGCCAAAGCTCAACCCCCGCAAGCACAATTAGGTGAGTACAGGTGAAATGACACAATCCCGGACACGGACGTCCTGAAAAGGGCCGGTATTCCCAGTGTCTACACACTCCTATAGAAGTCTCAGGCTAGATGGGCAAGCCACGTTGTCAGAATGTCTAAGAGCCGATTGCCCAAATAGCTGCTGTATGGAGAACTATGCCAGGGCACACATTCAGTTGGGGTGCAGAAGAAACTATTTAAGGACTGCTTCAAGGTGACCCTCAAAGACTTGGACATCAACCCCAGCACTTGAGAGTCGCTGGCTCAGAACGGTCAAACTTGGCGAAGCAAAGACACCACAGGGGCCCCCATGCTGCAGAGAATAGACGGACTGCGGAAACCCACAGGAAACGCCCCGCGCGCAAAACTAGAGCAACCTTCACCTCTACAGCACCACCCACCCATATATGTCCCGTGTGTGTGGGCGTGCTATCCGGACCCGATTTGGTCTCATTAGCCATCTTCAGACGCACAGCCACCGATCTTCGACCTAATATTGACGTCATGGTCATCTTCGATTCCGAAGGACAAACAGTATCACCTTACCTCTTAACAATCGAAGAAATATTCAATATTGAATGAGTAAATGAAATCTGATTATGGGAAATTATTAGGATGATACGTCTGGGAAATACTAGCAACGACTCACACACACTCTCACGCAAGAGCTGTAAATGGTAATTGTTTAGGAATAGATAGGAATGCCACAAACAGGTAAGCACAAATAGGTAAATTCACACTGGAATGAAGGGAATGAGATCCGTAATATTGTGGAACGGGAGGTAAAGCACGAATAGGTAAGTACACATACTGGAATGGTTCGGAGTGGCTCAAGAATAGTTGGAATGGGGTGTAATTAATTAGAACTCTCAGAGTTTAAGTACAAATGACTGAGTGCAAATAGATAAAATTGCACACTGGAACGGGACGGAATTGACTGGAATAGCTAACCCTAAGAACCTTCTCCCACAAATAGGTAAGTACATGCAGCAGGAGAGTTGGAATGGGATGGAAAGCACGGGATCCATGAGCTAAAGCACGAACCTGTTGCGATAAATACCACACATACTGACATGGCTCGGAATGTTCAGGAATTAATTAAATGGTGAACCCAGGATCTAAAACCTTCAAGCGCACATAGACGAGTACTAGTATGAGAGTGCGAATATAGCTTAGCACAACTAGGTGACTCTGGAGGTGTGACCGTCCCTGACTGACAGGTTGACAAGACACGTCTGAGCTAATCCCTCACCCTCACTCAGCAGTGGAGAGTCTCATATATGGGGACTTGTAGTAAGCATTCAATTTATTCCCACTCACCACTCATTCCCACTCACCCCTCATTCCCACTCACCCCTCATTCTCACTCACCCCTCATTCCCACTCACCACTCATTCCCACTCACCCCTCATTCCCACTCACCCCTCATTCCCACTCACCTCTCATTCCCACTCACCACTCATTCCCACTCACCCCTCATTCCCACTCACCCCTCATTCCCACTCACCCCTCATTCCCACTCACCCCTCATTCCCACTCGCCCCTCATTCTCACTCACCCCTCATTCCCACTCACCCCTCATTCTCACTCACCCCTCATTCCCACTCACCCCGCATTCCCACTAACCCCTCACTCCCACTCACCCTTCATTCCCACTCACCACTCATTCCCACTCACCCCTCATTCCCACTCACCACTCATTCCCACTCACCACTCATTCCCACTCACCACTCATTCCCACTCACCCCTCATTCCCACTCACCACTCATTCCCACTCACCCCTCATTTCCACTCACTCCTCATTCCCACTCACCCCTCATTCCCACTCACCTCTCATTCCCACTCACCCCTCATTCCCACTCACCCCTCATTCTCACTCACCCCTCATTCCCACTCACCCCGCATTCCCACTAACCCCTCACTCCCACTCACCACTCACTCCCACTCACCACTCATTCCCACTCACCCCTCATTCCCACTCACCACTCATTCCCACTCACCACTCATTCCCACTCACCACTCATTCCCACTCACCCCTTATTCCCACTCACCACTCATTCCCACTCACCACTCATTCCCACTCTCTTCTCGTTCCCAGATATTCCAAGATTACCGAAATTTACATTCCTGAAATTCCTGGATTCCCATTCCCAGCCCGGCTCAAAAGTGGTAAGTGTCTGTTCTTTATTACTCTTTACACTACCGATCACTAACGCTTGCCTGTATGCATCACTGGTTCCGGTAGCTATAAATAATATGGTTCTGGGCTATTCTCGTATCGTACTCCCTGCAGTTATTATTCTGGAATCTCCAAGGGTCAGTAGGGTAACAGTTGAACACCGATATGCCTCTATATTTGTTCGATATGCCTCTATATGTTCGTATATTTTATACGAACACTCCTCGTTCACTTAATCATCTTTCTTTTTTTTTTCTTTTTTTTTGAGATATATACAAGAGTTGTTACATTCTTGTACAGCCACTAGTACGCGTAGCGTTTCGGGCAGGTCCCTGGAATACGATCCCCTGCCGCGAAGAATCGTTTTTTCATCAAAGTACACATTTTACTGTTGCGTTAAACAGAGGCTACAGTTAAGGAATTGCGCCCAGTAAATCCTCCCCGGCCAGGATACGAACTCATGACATAGCGCTCGCGGAACGCCAGGCGAGTGTCTTACCACTACACCACGGAGACTGTATATCTAGAAAAATCTAGAAAATCTAGAAAAATCTAGAAAAACTATGTCCTGATCTGTACTTACTTTCCGGCGAGCCTATCGTCCAGTTCTTTGAGGCAAAAAAATCATGTAGCGACCTTCCATTGAAAATATCATCGAGGTTTACTCCCACAACTTGCAGGTTGTATCGGCTCAGGAGGCGACGCGGCAAGCTGTCGGAGTCGTCAGCGGTCAGCGACGTTTGCACAAACCACACTGACATTGTTGGGTTCTGGCTGGCCCAGCTGACGGTAAACATACAAAAGACAGATTAGAATATGAAAATGACAATATGGGCCGACACAAGAACAACAACTGGACACGGAAGGCAAAGTGTTCCCATAATATGACATGATTCCCATGCCTGGTGAGCTGACTCTTGAATACAATAAAGGTGATAAATACGGGCTCACCATAGCCCGTGCTGCTTGGAACTTTTGTTCCCAGTAGCTGAATCTTAAACAACAACAATATAGATGAATATTAAGTACATTTACATATATTTAAGAACCTGTGATCTTAATGACGAATCCTGTGATGATGTTTAAAATATAAGTTATATTAGTAAATGATTAAACTTGGTTTCTGTTCATGAATAATTAAGAAGAGGATGATTTTAAATATATTATTTCAAATAATTGTGTAATTCGTCTCTCGATGTGCATACTTTGTATAAGAATCTTGACCTGCTCGAATGTTATTCATAAGTATTTTTCATTTGTATTTTCAATTCTTCACCACTTTCTCAATTTTTTTTTTTTTACTAATACTTCCAAGAATTGTTTGTACACAATACGAATATTAACCAGTGAGTTCCTTATTAATGAATCCTAATCCTTACTGAAACCACTAAATACAATATTTAAATTAATTTTATATCTAAGTAACAGGCAATTTTGTTAATTTATCGATAAATATAAGAGGAACTACCAGGAGAAAGCACCAAGCCATAATGTCTATTTAGCACTTGTAAGGCATCAGGATTTTGGACGGCAAAAACCAGTATTGCCGTCCAATATCCAGTATCCAATACTGGACGGATAGCAGTATTGGACGGCAAAAAATGTAACGATATCATAACGCAGTGATTGTCTAATTATCTACCAGCTTTTTTTTTTTAGATATCTCATTGATATACCTGGTGGGAGGGAAGTACTTGTGTACCAGGTGGTATATGGTAATATATATATATATATATATATATATATATATATATATATATATATATATATATATATATATATATATATATATATATATATATATTACCATATATATATATAACCAGACCTAATACATATAACCAGACCTAATACACATAACCAGACCTAATACATATAACCAGACCTAATACATATAACCAGACCTAATACATATAACCAGACCTAATACATATAACCAGACCTAATACATATAACCAGACCTAATACACATAACCAGACCTAATACATATAACCAGACCTAATACATATAACCAGACCTAATACATATAACCAGACCTAATACATATAACCAGACCTAATACACATAACCAGACCTAATACACATAACCAGACCTAATACACATAACCAGACCTAATACATATAACCAGACTTAATACATATAACCAGACCTAATACATATAACCAGACCTAATACATATAACCAGACCTAATACATATAACCAGACCTAATACATATAACCAGACCTAATACATATAACCAGACCTAATACATATAACCAGACCTAATACATATAACCAGACCTAATACATATAACCAGACCTAATACATATAACCAGACCTAATACACATAACCAGACCTAATACACATAACCAGACCTAATACATATAACCAGACCTAATACATATAACCAGGCCTAATACATATAACCAGACCTAATACACATAACCAGACCTAATACATATAACCAGACCTAATACATATAACCAGACCTAATACATATAACCAGACCTAATACATATAACCAGACCTAATACATATAACCAGACCTAATACATATAACCAGACCTAATACATATAACCAGACCTAATACATATAACCAGACCTAATACATATAACCAGACCTAATACATATAACCAAACAATATAAATTTCCAGACCCAATAAAAATTACTTGATACAGACGGTGAGTCACAATAACGTGGCTGAAGATATGATGACCAAACCACACATCAGAAGATGAAGAAACGACGATGTTTCAGTCCGTCGTGGACTATTATCAAGTCGTGTGATAAAAGAGAGGATTGATTGACGATTAAGCCACCCAGGAGGTGGCACAGGCATGAATTGTCCGTAATTGGTAGATTTTTAGTTTTGGAGTGAATGTATACTGTGTTTTGAGATCGCATTTAAATCGTCAATTCTGCTATCGCCGGGGAGGATACTGCTTGAAAGTATTTATGAGGGTGTCCAGCTGCTGGACACCTTTTATGGCCAAAAGAGTGGCAGTGTTGATGGCTTCAGGGTGGTTACTGCAATATTAGGAACTCTTAAAATCCCAGTTTGCCATACATCTAAGGTCGTTGGTTGCTTCACATTCCAGGAGTTAGTGAACGAGTGGCTTTTCTGTGATTGTTTGGTAAAAGAAGCATTCCCATTCTCTGGGTTCACCAACTTCCCAGTTGCATCTGTAACCTAGACGTGGTCTATATAACCCAACTGCTATATAACCCTGCGGATTTCTTTTGAGATATTTAACCTGGTAACTTGGGTTAAATATCTACTTTCTGTTGTAGATGGGCTTTGTTGAGGTGTGCGAATGTTTTAGTGATGGTGTTCTTTAAGTATTCTGGGCTGGGTTGGATTATTTTGAGGATCACTGGATGACGAGTTGATCTCATTTAAAGGGATTCCAACATGAGATTGGATCCAGTTTAGTGTTATGTTGAGTTTTTTGCCTTTAGCAACTGCTCCAAGATACAAAATGGTAGTAATTATTTTTACGTTGTCTTTCCGCTGTTATGGGATAGGTGTTCATGGTAATGACACGAAGTGTAAACTATGTGGTATGTTAAGGTCTCACACCCTTCCCCATTATGTTCTTGATTTTCCGTTGATTAATGTATATAGAAACACTGACATAAGGACTGTTCCTGAACAAATAGCCTTGATGTGTCACAACGGAAAGGTTGATGATATTCTGGAGAGATATAAGAATTTTGCACCAAGACTGTAATCTTTTGTTAAATTATTTGCGTGTCTTGCAAATTGTCTATACAGTGTACCTAAGTCATACAAGTATTTGTGTGTACGTCTGATACCATACTACTTGTGTAAAGAAGGAATTGTATATGTTTATCTCTCAGAATGTTCGGCAATATGTATATTGTTTGTGATGTGTGTCTATATATGTATTAACACGTTGTACTGAATGGGGTGAGAATAGCTTGAGCTACCTCATCCCTTTGTGTTTATTTTACCTCAATAAACTTATTTCAATTTCAATTCATTTCCTCTGTTTTTTTCCTAATATTTGAAGTGCAGCTTTTGAGCTTGTGTAGGATTGCATTTTGTGCAATCACATATGCGAATGCCTGTTGTATGGCAAACAGCTCAGTTTGGGTTGATGATACTGGTCCTCCCAGTCTCCAATATGCCTGTACGCTGTCCGTGCTAAGAGCAGCGCCAGCACTCTCATATTCTGTGTCAACCGATCCGTCTGTGAAGATGTGGGTGGTTCCTGCTACTCCAATGCTGCTCATCTGTTTTTCTATGATGTGCCTAAAGATTGCTGGATCATTGGCAGTCTTTTTCATCGGAAGACCTTCTATTACTATTTTGAAGGTAGGCTCCTCCCACGGTGCGGAACTAATGTAGCTTGGGTGTGGTTGATCACCTCTGCTATCAAGAATAATGCTTTTTAATTGTAGTCTGTTTAAGACTTTTTCCGCTCTGGCAGCCCAAGCGTTTCCGTTATTTTGGCCAAGTCCAACCACCAAGGCAAAAAATTATCTTACTGATAATCGTAGCTATTCTTTGAGATATTCTTTCTTGAAGATATTGCTAACCCGTTTTCAGTTTTAAGAGGGTCAAGCCTGGTCCACATAGGGGCTCCCAGGAATACATGATTGATAGAAGAAGTAGACTGCCATCTTGCTTTCAGATTGTTTCAAAGAGTAAACGGGAGTGCACGAAATTCTAACTTTCTTAATACAGCAGTTAGAAGGTCGAAATTGGGTGTCTTTGAAAAGCAGACACCCTCAGCTGTCAAAAAATCTCACGGTGGTCGCCTTGGCAATACTGAGAAAATAGTTACAGCATTAGCATGATTTTTAGCATCTGTCTGCCTAGAGACAGAGAGAGGAGCCAGATGGCTATGAGCTAGGAGTTCCTAACGGTTTTTCCTGGCCTTAGGGTGAACATCACCGGCAGGTGATTCTCATTGATCGAGGCACTACTGTGCCTCCAAGATGCTGCCACCTGATTGGCCATTTCAAAAGACAAGGGGAATGCCGGTGGCACCTTCCCTCCACCAGGACCTCATTCTGACGAGCGATCCTGGACTGTGTAGATGTGGTATCCTGATTTCGGCCAAATTCAGGGTATTTTTCTGTCTATTGTAAAGTTCAGCAAGTTCAAGTATATCTATTCCGTTTAAGCGTTCCCGTCACAGAATCCGGTACCCGCTCAGCGCATATAAATATATATTTAACGAGGATACAAGGAATAGTTACTCTTTTTTTTCTTGGGATATATACAAGAGTTGTTACATTCTTGTACAGCCACTAGTATGCGTAACATTTCAGGCAAGTCCCTGGAATACAATCCCCGCAGCGAAGAATACTCCACGCCGAACGTGTTCGTCTACAGGTGCATCAGGAGTGTAGCATGTGATCCGTGTTCATCGGCGTTATTAACAGCGATCCATCAGAATATCGCCAAGTAAACTGTGTGCAGGGAATCTAGGAATATAGTTCCAAGTGTTTGAGTTAAAAATTCTGAGTGAATTAACGTAAAATTGTGGATTGTGTGGACTCAGTTTTTATTTCGTCCATTGAGCTGTCCACCTCGTGGGCTTATCACGTGGTGTCTATCGTGTTCCACCAGTGTTCCTCCAGCAGAGCACGCCGCTCTAAAATTCACACCCATGTGCGCTATAAAAACACCGCTGCCTCCTCCTCCCGCTATCCCTTTGGGGGCAAGGGATGTGGCCCTTGTGGCCTGGTGGTCGCTACCTCAACCCCACCTCACCTCCAGCCATGGTCCTGTGTGGTGCTGCCTGTGTGGTGCTCGATCTTCAATCAACAGCAGAATCATAGTGAGTGTGATAGAGGGATCAATGGATACCGGTAATTTTCTATGTGAGTACTCAATTTTATAACATTCTGTATCATTTCGTCTGATGTGCATTATTTCCTTTGTGCTGAGTTAAGTTAGCCGGACGGTCTGTTGATGTTTCGTAATCCCGCCATCGGAAGAAGGTCCACAGCCGAGGGAAGCACGATAGCTGAAGGCAGTTACAGCTACTCTGTGTGATAACTGTAATACTGACCCAAGTGCGTTTGTCATCTTACACTTTGTTACGCATTTAGTATTTGTGTGTTTTATATTATTTGTGTGTATTGTTTACTGTGGTTTAATTTTTACCATCACTCTGAGTATAACTATTTCCGTGTTGTCTTTCTTTTCTTTCATTCCAGAAGACAAGCAGTGATAAAAAGTAAGAGAGTGTGTTTTACTCATTTATTTTTGTGTTTATTATTGTCATTTATATTTTGTGACAGGATTGTGTTGTCTCATTCAGTGCTGGGGTTAAGCACTGTCCCGTGGTCACGTATTCCTCACTTCGTGATCATTTATGATTGTCGGAAAATCCGACACCATTTAATATATCATACAGACAGATAATAGCTGTGTTGTATAAACAAGTTACCCATAGAAAACGTAACTTGTAGTGGAATTACCGTCTATAGAAAACGGGATATCATCACCACATACTATTATAATTCACCAGCTATTCTGCTGGGAATTATTCTTAAATACATTAGTCTTTGGACTTTACCATCATAAAACATCTCATATAAATTAACTTAATTATCAATATTAAAGTAGAGTAAATGTGACCCTTCTATCACTTTCTGACATGTGGACAATGTAAGCCAGGCATCGGGGTGAGGAAGAAGGGAAGCCATTGTTGTGTCACCTCCGAGACGTGTGGAGCAAATTTGGCTCCTATCATATCTGGACAATGTCGGCCAGGCGTCAGTAGAATGGAGTGTTAGACATTGCCATTGTTGATACTAGACCAGAGGCACACGGGGGCAAATACGGCTCCTGTTAATTTTACTTGGACATAGTGTTATGGAAACTAAAGGTGTACCATTTTCAACACGCTGTCTACAAATTCAAGTTAAGTGTTCTTTCCGAAACCCATGTATCTTTCATTTATGGCCATTAATGTCATTATATAGGGTGAACCGTTTAGAGCACGACATAGTCTCAAACTAAAGGTAATTAAGCCAGGTCTTCATGTTCCATGTATAGTGTTTTCTCTGATATAGCTTGTCATATATAGGTATCTGGCTTTACAGCTAGCGCCCTTTTGACAGGTCAAGACGAGGAAGCAAGATTTTGTGCACCAGTTACTGGGGGATGGAAGCTACCTCAAAGAGGATAATTTGTTGTCTACACCCTAGTTATACCTGGTGGACTAACCTGCTGTACTATAAGATAAGGAACCTCTTCAATGTATGTAGTTAATTCTGTAGTTTGATTGGCTGCATATATATTAATTTAATAACTCCCCCTAATGTGTAGAGGATCGATTTGTGAGATTGAGATTATTGCAGAAATACAGTCCACTTATCATTATACAAATTGCTATCGAAGTATATAAATTAACATAAATATAAATTCATATAAATTAAATAAATATAAAACTCACAGGTCGGTTCCCACAATGATCACGTGGTCATGTAATGATCACTTCGTGATCATTTAGTGACTAACTACTGATGATAGTTAATAACGTAAAACACAATGACACTGACTTCACTAAATGATGACGAAGTGATCATTTAGTGAAGTCATTGTCATTGTGTTTTATGTTATTAACTACCATCAGTAGTAGCGTGAGGTAATTAGCAACGTGTTGACTAATAGGAGTTCGTCAAGAGATCTCAGTGATCGGCCAAGTGTTAACGAAATTCATTGTGACATAAGTGATTGTCAGTCTGACAGTAACTAGTGCGGTTACTTACTGATTGCTACCTACCCTGTGTTTGTTTATTTGACTTCCTTAGGCCTAGTTTGATTGTTTGACTGTCTGTGTTGACAGATTGTAACTTGGATACTTGGATACTTGGACTCGAGCCAATTTCATTGCTACACACACCAAAACTATAAATTCTTTGGTGATAAACCCTCTAGAGCTACTCTGACAACTGCCATCAGTGGTTACAGAAGCTTCACGACCCAGTGGATTATAGAGTGCCAAGGATTCATGCCTCTGGTCTGAAAAGACCAAAGGCATGAGGCTATAGAGCAAAAACATCATCAAAATAGTGATGCCAGAGAGAGAGAGGGTTGACGAGTATCAATAGTGGGAAAAAAAGTTTCAAAGTACTCCATATAGAGATTGGCAAGATCAGGGGGAGAGAGGAGAACCCATAGCCACACCGAAATTTTGAGAAAAGTATTGTCTATTGAAAGAGAAGGAGTTAGAGTCAAAACAGTGTCTGATGAGTTCAATGAAAACGTCAGAGGGAAGAGGGAGATGAAGAATGCCCTCAGTCACCTTCTGATTAAGAGAGAACATCATCAAGGAGATCATTAGTAAACAGAGAATCAACATCAAGACTAGGCATCTTAGAGGGAGTCTGCAGGCGCAATCTTTAGATGAAGTCTTGAGAGTGATGGAGGTAGGCAAGAGAAAAAGTACCAAGGCAAGAAGTCAAAGTTTTGGCAAGCCATCTGACAAAAGGATAGTCAACAGAGCTTTTTGAATAAATGATAGGCCGAAGAGGAACTCCAGGTTTATGAGTTTTACGTAGACCATAGAAGTAAGGAAGAGAAGGGCAAATGAACTCCGAGATCAAAGTCAGGAGTACAGAGACTAGAGAGGTGTCTTAATTTACGATTAAAGAAATTTTAATGTGATCCAAAGCGTTAGAAATCAGAGGAGCATATGTACAGAAGTCAGAGAGCAAAACATCAGCCTTCTGCAGATAATCCACCCATGGTCAAGAACAACCTCCGATGTACTTTGTCAGAAAGAAGGATAACAATGGAGTTGTTAGTTTTCAGGGAGGCAAGAACAAACTAGAAGTGACGAGGAAGTTGGTGATGTTTAGAAAACAAACTGTCAAGAACGGGGATAAGAACCCCCCCCCCCCGAAGGAAGGCAGTTCTGAAAGAGTACTTAGAGTTAGAAATGATAAACTGATCAAAAGAACTAATGAAATTAATGCCACAGCGAGGGTCAGGTGATGTAGCAAAAGAGAAATGAAATCCAAGAAGTTTTTGCAGGTGCTTATAGAGAGAGGGGGGGGGGGAAGAAGATGTTGGTAACACAGTCAGAGAGAGAGAATATAACCCAGAGTGTGGAAAAAGGGGTGAGAGAGGAGAAGAACACAGAAGGCATTGGTGTTGACGTACTGTTAGAAAAAAACATCATCAACTTGCAAGGAGATGGAAGTAGTGTAAAATATTCCTATGACCTATCATTTTAGTATTTTTTTCAAGGATTGATCGTAGGCATACTAAAATGTTCAGTGAATGACGTCGGACGTAGGCATCCTAAAATTTCCCATGGACAATGTTTGTCTTTAATTTTAGGCAATTTTTAGTTTCCCAAGATATGGGTTGGCCATAGCACAAGCCATTTTTAGTTTCCTAAGGCATGTGTCAGTCATAGCACAAGTCTTTTTAGTCTCCCAAGACATGAGTCGGTTGCAGCATGAGCCTTGTTTAGCGGGTGTAGGCAGGGGTCAGTTGTAGGATGAGCCATGTTTAGCGGGTGTCGGTCAGGGACAGTCGTAGGGACGAGTGTGTTTTAGTAACCTGAGCAAGGGATGGCTTCTGTCATACCTAATTTTCGATGACATCATCAGACAGTCTTGATCCTCCCAATGAACTTAAGAATATAAGAATTAAGGAAACTGCAGAAGGCTTATTGGCCCATACATGGCAGCTCCTATTTATGTCCACCCAAACTATATATACATTTGTATATACATCTAACCTGTGCTTGAAAAAATCAAGAGATCCTACGACTATTATGCTATGTGGTAATTTTTCCACAAATCAAGAACCCAGTTATCAAACCAGTATTTACCCAGGTCTTCCTAAATCTAAATTTATCCAATTTATACCCACTGTTTCGTGTTCTATTATGTGTTGATACTTTTAAAACACTACACACAGAAATCACATTAGCATTTATCACATTCTCTACAAAGGCAAAGAATTTGAGGTGACATGATAGAAGTGAATGTGTGGATGAATGTGCATAACAAAGGGGATATTAACAGTGTTTTAAAGGAACAGAGCCACAAGGGCCGTGATGAGGGTTCGAACATATGTCCGAGAGGATCTCAGTCGGGCCTTAATCGACTGTGCCATGACATGGTTAAAAGAATTGCAACCGGGCATTTTACTGACCTTTCACTAATCCTGCAGTCTCTCCGAGACACAAACCAGGGTTTTACACAATTTCCCCGTTGAGCGGCTGGGGCTCTGGTCGCAGAGGTAGAAAGGTTCTTTCTCTTGGCTTCAACCTGGGCCTTGATGTTTTCGTGTCTGCGGGGACAGCGGTAGGAAAATGTGGGGTTATTGTCATCGTAGAACAAGCAGCGATGAGTTGTTGCCCTGCATATGTAGTAGTGAAGGCCCAATGCACACAGACTGCGCTTCTGGACAGGGTGCTGACACTTGTTGGTGGGGTGGGAGAGCTCGTAGCACTCGAAGCACTGCTGGATCTCATAGTATCATTCCCTTTTTACTTGGTGGGGTTGTATTTGTAAGCAAAAGCTGTAGAAACCTTGTGTGGCAGTCTGGGTGGCCGCAGCTAAGGTGGTGAAAGTAATCTTCGTTGATGATTTGTCGGTGCTGCAGAAAATCTAGGTTGAATACACCCAAGTTTGGATTTTCGTCTTCGATATTGTCCATGATCTTATGTTGCGGTCGGTCAGCGATCCATTGGCTAGTCCTGCTGGTAAAACAGTTCTTCTGGTCAGGAACTGACGTGGGTAGTGAGGATGTAGGTGGTGCGTCTTGCGAAGTATGGCATCGTTGGTCAAGAGATTTTTTAGTTCTTCCTCACATGAAAAGAAGAGCACGATATCATCACCTTCCAGACTAATGTCAATGGGTGTAATGGTAGCCACGTCCTTCAGGACCTTCAGAACATCGCCTTTCCCGAAAGCATGACCTTCAAGAGGGGGAATGATTGGGCGTTCTGCAGTTTTCTTCACATATATTTTTGTGAAGAAAGACATTGTTTTTCAAAAGCGGCAAAAGCGGTTTAGTAGCTGCTGCAGGCCTTCTGCTGTGTGTGTGGTGATCGCTGCGTCGTCGGCGAAAAGGAACTCCCTGAGGATTCGCATCTGTACTTTCGTGTTTGCTCGGAGTCTGGATAGATTATAGAGCGTTCCATCAGATCTTGCATGGAGATATATGCCCTCTGTGGTTGTTCCAAAGGCATGCTTGACGAGGAGCGTGAAGACGATGCCGAACTGGGTTGGAGCAAGAGCGCACCCCTGTTTAACACCACTGTTAATGTTGAATGGTTCAGAAGTTGAGCCGTCTTACTTGACTGTTTCCTTTATGTCCTTGTGAAACGATTGTATCATGCTGAGTAGGGTGGGTGGGCAGTCAATTTTGGCCGAGATCTTGAAGAGTCCATCCCTGCTCACGAGGTCGAAGGCATTTGTAAGGCATAGATAAGGTCAAAGAAGGCGATGTACAAGGTTTTTCTCTGCTCCCTTCACTTTTCTTGAAGCTCTCTCAGGAAGAACACCATGCCAGTGGTCGACCTCTCTGCTCGGAAACCGCACTGTGACTTTTAGCAAGAATCTGAAGCCTGACCAAGAAGACCCTGGTGAAGAGTTTGTTGACGACGCTGAGGAGGGAGATGCTCCGATAGTTGTTGACATCGCTACTGTCACCTTTATTTTTGTAGAGAGTGATGATGTTTGCATCTCTCATGTCATGTGGCACCGAACCCTCCCTCCAGCACTGGCTCAGAAGTTTATGAAGCTCAGTTTTAAGTGTTCCACGAGCGCATTTGAGAACTTCAGGCGGAATCCCGTCGTCTCCTGAGACCTTCCCTGAGGAAAGTGAATCCACTGCTGTCTCAACTTCTTCCACAGTCGGTTCAAGGTCAAGTTCTTCCATGATGGGTAGGCACTCGATTACATCTAACGCCTCTACACTGACCAAGTTCTCTCTGGAGTAGAATTCGGAGTAATGTTCCACCCAGTGATTTATCTGTTGATTGCTGGTGTTGACTTTTTGATGTGTAGTACTACACATCAAAAAGTCAACACCAGCAATCAACAGCCAATTAATGCACAACTATATTCTACCCACTTCAAGACTCCGTACCAATATAGAAGCATCAAGAGGAAGTATGGGCCAATAGGCCCTTTGCAGTTACTTCCATTCTTATGCTCTCACATCCAATTAATACCCATTGTTTCATGTTCTATCTTGTATTTGTCACAAGTTTGTTCACCTCATCCAAATCTGTTGTACCATATCACCTCACCCAAATGCGAGTAAAAATATGGAAGCAAATGGCGTGTTTACAGGTTACAGTTGTGTGTGTAAACTGAAATCAGGTGTAAGTCGTGTGTGTGGGAGTGTGTAAATCGGGATGATAGTGGACAGAGTGTATCGTGATCCGGCCTGTACTCCTCTTGACATACCAGAAAACATTCGAAGGAAACTACTCCAAGCTTGTACTAAAGAGGCACCCTTCTTGGGCCCGGATGGACACATGTATAAGGAAGTAGATGGGGTCGCAATGGGTTCTCCCCTAGGTGTCCTGTTTGCAAACTTCTACATGGGTACCATCGAGCAAAAAGTCTTAGTCGACATGAACTTGAAACCGGCCATATACTGCAGGTATGTTGACGACATTTTTACACAGGTACCTGATGTCAAACATCTGCAGGAGCTAAAGGAGGCATTTGAGCAGAATTCTGTGTTGCGTTTCACTTACGAGATGGAGAAGGATGGGAAGCTGCCCTTTCTAGATATAACAGTCATGGAAAGGAGCGGAGGTTTCCACACTGCAGTCTACACTAAGGAAACAAACATAGGAATGCGCCTAAATGCCAACAGTGACTGCCCAGACAGGTACAAGAGGAGTGTTGTTAACGCTTATGTCGACCGTGCTCTCAGCCACAGCTCAGAATGGAAGCAAGTCGACGAAGAACTCTGTAGGGTAAGGCAGGTCCTAGTCAACAACGGCTTCTCCAATGGTTTCGTTGAAGACATCATAAGAAGGAAAGTGAAACGCCATGCAACTTCTGAAGAGACAATTAACTCAACACCTATACCCCCCCCCTATTAGACTATTTTATAGGAACTTCTTTTCCACAGCTCATAAAACGGAGGAAAGGGTCCTGAAAGATATTGTTAATAGAAACGTTATCCCTACAGACAAAAATCAGAAGATACAACTGACGATTTACTATAAAACCAAGAAAACGGCCAGCCTACTCATGAGAAACTCTCTAGACACAAAGCAGAACGCTTTAAAAGAGACCAATGTCGTCTATGCCTTCAAATGCCCTCTTGGGGACTGTAAGCCTCAAAAAACTCAGCATATAGGCAAGACAACAACATCTCTTTCCAGGCGTTTAAGGATGCATAAGCAACAGGGTTAAATTAAGGAACATATAATCTCTTCCCACAAGCAACCCATCACCAGAGAAATCTTAGCAAACAACACAGAAATCATCGATAGATACAGCGATAGCAGGCGGCTTGACATCTGCGAGGTACTACACATCAAGAAGTCAACACCAGCAATCAACAGCCAATTAATGCACAACTATATTCTACCCACTTCAAGGCTTCTCCAATATAGAAGCATCAAGAAATATGGGCCAATAGGCCCTCTGCAAAAACTTCCATTCTTACCTTCAATACCCATTGTTTCATGTTCTGGCTTGTGTTGAAAGTTTGTTTTCTCCTCATCCAAAACTGTTGTAACATATCACCTCACCCAAATGCAGATATAAAAAAACGAAGATGATTAAGCTCTATTCAGTTATAGTTGTGTGTGTGTGTAAACTATAGTCTTTGAAAATGTAATAAGTTTTACGAAACGCGCTCAAGTGTCGCGTCAGACTAGAAATAAAAATGAATTTTGGAGAATATATTTTTGAATTACCATCAACAGTGAAAAGAAACATAAGAAAGATCGAGAAAATTCGTGTTAGAATTATTAAATATATATATATATATATATATATATATATATATATATATATATATATATATATATATATATATATATATATATATATATATATAACTGAAAACTCACACCCCAGAAGTGACTCGAACCCATACTCCCAGAAGCAACACAACTGGTATGTACAAGACGCCTTAATCCACTTGACCATCACGACCGGACATAATGAGGTGATAGCCGAGGCTATTTGAACCACCCCACCGCCGGCACTCGGATAGTTATCTTGGGCATAGCATTTTACCAAATCACCTCATTCTTAGGGGCACACGTGAGGAACACAAATGCGAACAAGCCAGAATGGTCCCCTGGACAATATGCAACTGAAAACTCACACCCCAGAAGTGACTCGAACCCATACTCCCAGAAGCAACACAACTGGTATGTACAAGACGCCTTAATCCACTTGACCATCACGACCGGACATAATGAGGTGATAGCCGAGGCTATTTGAACCACCCCACCGCCGGCACTCGGATAGTTATCTTGGGCATAGCATTTTACCAAATCACCTCATTCTTAGGGGCACACGTGAGGAACACAAATGGAACAAGCCAGAATGGTCCCCTGGACAATATGCAACTGAAAACTCACACCCCAGAAGTGACTCGAACCCATACTCCCAGAAGCAACACAACTGGTATGTACAAGACGCCTTAATCCACTTGACCATCACGACCGGACATAATGAGGTGATAGCCGAGGCTATTTGAACCACCCCACCGCCGGCACTCGGATAGTTATCTTGGGCATAGCATTTTACCAAATCACCTCATTCTTAGGGGCACACGTGAGGAACACAAATGCGAACAAGCCAGAATGGTCCCCTGGACAATATGCAACTGAAAACTCACACCCCAGAAGTGACTCGAACCCATACTCCCAGAAGCAACACAACTGGTATGTACAAGACGCCTTAATCCACTTGACCATCACGACCGGACATAATGAGGTGATAGCCGAGGCTATTTGAACCACCCCACCGCCGGCACTCGGATAGTTATCTTGGGCATAGCATTTTACCAAATCACCTCATTCTTAGGGGCACACGTGAGGAACACAAATGCGAACAAGCCAGAATGGTCCCCTGGACAATATGCAACTGAAAACTCACACCCCAGAAGTGACTCGAACCCATACTCCCAGAAGCAACACAACTGGTATGTACAAGACGCCTTAATCCACTTGACCATCACGACCGGACATAATGAGGTGATAGCCGAGGCTATTTGAACCACCCCACCGCCGGCACTCGGATAGTTATCTTGGGCATAGCATTTTACCAAATCACCTCATTCTTAGGGGCACACGTGAGGAACACAAATGCGAACAAGCCAGAATGGTCCCCTGGACAATATGCAACTGAAAACTCACACCCCAGAAGTGACTCGAACCCATACTCCCAGAAGCAACACAACTGGTATGTACAAGACGCCTTAATCCACTTGACCATCACGACCGGACATAATGAGGTGATAGCCGAGGCTATTTGAACCACCCCACCGCCGGCACTCGGATAGTTATCTTGGGCATAGCATTTTACCAAATCACCTCATTCTTAGGGGCACACGTGAGGAACACAAATGCGAACAAGCCAGAATGGTCCCCTGGACAATATGCAACTGAAAACTCACACCCCAGAAGTGACTCGAACCCATACTCCCAGAAGCAACACAACTGGTATGTACAAGACGCCTTAATCCACTTGACCATCACGACCAGACATAATGAGGTGATAGCCGAGGCTATTTGAACCACCCCACCTCCGGCACTCGGATAGTTATCTTGGGCATAGCATTTTACCAAATCACCTCATTCTTAGGGGCACACGTGAGGAACACAAATGCGAACAAGCCAGAATGGTCCCCTGGACAATATGCAACTGAAAACTCACACCCCAGAAGTGACTCGAACCCATACTCCCAGAAGCAACACAACTGGTATGTACAAGACGCCTTAATCCACTTGACCATCACGACCGGACATAATGAGGTGATAGCCGAGGCTATTTGAACCACCCCACCGCCGGCACTCGGATAGTTATCTTGGGCATAGCATTTTACCAAATCACCTCATTCTTAGGGGCACACGTGAGGAACACAAATGCGAACAAGCCAGAATGGTCCCCTGGACAATATGCAACTGAAAACTCACACCCCAGAAGTGACTCGAACCCATACTCCCAGAAGCAACACAACTGGTATGTACAAGACGCCTTAATCCACTTGACCATCACGACCGGACATAATGAGGTGATAGCCGAGGCTATTTGAACCACCCCACCGCCGGCACTCGGATAGTTATCTTGGGCATAGCATTTTACCAAATCACCTCATTCTTAGGGGCACACGTGAGGAACACAAATGCGAACAAGCCAGAATGGTCCCCTGGACAATATGCAACTGAAAACTCACACCCCAGAAGTGACTCGAACCCATACTCCCAGAAGCAACACAACTGGTATGTACAAGACGCCTTAATCCACTTGACCATCACGACCAGACATAATGAGGTGATAGCCGAGGCTATTTGAACCACCCCACCGCCGGCACTCGGATAGTTATCTTGGGCATAGCATTTTACCAAATCACCTCATTCTTAGGGGCACACGTGAGAAACACAAATGCGAACAAGCCAGAATGGTCCCCTGGACAATATGCAACTGAAAACTCACACCCCAGAAGTGACTCGAACCCATACTCCCAGAAGCAACACAACTGGTGTACAATGCCCCTAAGAATGAGGTGATTTGGTAAAATGCTATGCCCAAGATAACTATCCGAGTGCCGGCGGTGGGGTGGTTCAAATAGCCTCGGCTATCACCTCATTATGTCCGGTCGTGATGGTCAAGTGGATTAAGGCGTCTTGTACATACCAGTTGTGTTGCTTCTGGGAGTATGGGTTCGAGTCACTTCTGGGGTGTGAGTTTTCAGTTGCATATTGTCCAGGGGACCATTCTGGCTTGTTCGCATTTGTGTTCCTCACGTGTGCCCCTAAGAATGAGGTGATTTGGTAAAATGCTATGCCCAAGATAACTATCCGAGTGCCGGCGGTGGGGTGGTTCAAATAGCCTCGGCTATCACCTCATTATGTCCGGTCGTGATGGTCAAGTGGATTAAGGCGTCTTGTACATACCAGTTGTGTTGCTTCTGGGAGTATGGGTTCGAGTCACTTCTGGGGTGTGAGTTTTCAGTTGCATATTGTCCAGGGGACCATTCTGGCTTGTTCGCATTTGTGTTCCTCACGTGTGCCCCTAAGAATGAGGTGATTTGGTAAAATGCTATGCCCAAGATAACTATCCGAGTGCCGGCGGTGGGGTGGTTCAAATAGCCTCGGCTATCACCTCATTATGTCCGGTCGTGATGGTCAAGTGGATTAAGGCGTCTTGTACATACCAGTTGTGTTGCTTCTGGGAGTATGGGTTCGAGTCACTTCTGGGGTGTGAGTTTTCAGTTGCATATTGTCCAGGGGACCATTCTGGCTTGTTCGCATTTGTGTTCCTCACGTGTGCCCCTAAGAATGAGGTGATTTGGTAAAATGCTATGCCCAAGATAACTATCCGAGTGCCGGCGGTGGGGTGGTTCAAATAGCCTCGGCTATCACCTCATTATGTCCGGTCGTGATGGTCAAGTGGATTAAGGCGTCTTGTACATACCAGTTGTGTTGCTTCTGGGAGTATGGGTTCGAGTCACTTCTGGGGTGTGAGTTTTCAGTTGCATATTGTCCAGGGGACCATTCTGGCTTGTTCGCATTTGTGTTCCTCACGTGTGCCCCTAAGAATGAGGTGATTTGGTAAAATGCTATGCCCAAGATAACTATCCGAGTGCCGGCGGTGGGGTGGTTCAAATAGCCTCGGCTATCACCTCATTATGTCCGGTCGTGATGGTCAAGTGGATTAAGGCGTCTTGTACATACCAGTTGTGTTGCTTCTGGGAGTATGGGTTCGAGTCACTTCTGGGGTGTGAGTTTTCAGTTGCATATTGTCCAGGGGACCATTCTGGCTTGTTCGCATTTGTGTTCCTCACGTGTGCCCCTAAGAATGAGGTGATTTGGTAAAATGCTATGCCCAAGATAACTATCCGAGTGCCGGCGGTGGGGTGGTTCAAATAGCCTCGGCTATCACCTCATTATGTCCGGTCGTGATGGTCAAGTGGATTAAGGCGTCTTGTACATACCAGTTGTGTTGCTTCTGGGAGTATGGGTTCGAGTCACTTCTGGGGTGTGAGTTTTCAGTTGCATATTGTCCAGGGGACCATTCTGGCTTGTTCGCATTTGTGTTCCTCACGTGTGCCCCTAAGAATGAGGTGATTTGGTAAAATGCTATGCCCAAGATAACTATCCGAGTGCCGGCGGTGGGGTGGTTCAAATAGCCTCGGCTATCACCTCATTATGTCCGGTCGTGATGGTCAAGTGGATTAAGGCGTCTTGTACATACCAGTTGTGTTGCTTCTGGGAGTATGGGTTCGAGTCACTTCTGGGGTGTGAGTTTTCAGTTGCATATTGTCCAGGGGACCATTCTGGCTTGTTCGCATATATATATATATATATATATATATATGCGATCAAGCCTGCATGGTCCCCTGGCTGAAACTGAAAACTCACACCCCAGAAGTGACTCGAACCCATACTGCCAGGAGCATTATGCAACCGGTGTACAGGGCTACCTTGACGTTACCTTGAGGTACTTCCGGGGCTTAGTGTCCCCGCGGCCCGGTCGTCGACCAGGCCTCCTGGTTGCTGGACTGATCAACCAGGCTGTTAGACGCGGCTGCTCGCAGCCTGACGTATGAGTTACAGCCTGGTTGATCAGGTATCCTTTGGAGGTGCTTATCCAGTTCTCTCTTGAACAGTGTGAGGGGTCGGCTAGTTATGCCCCTTATGTGTAGTGGAAGCGTATTGAACAGTCTCGGGCCTCTGATGTTGATAGAGTTTTCTCTCAGAGTACCTGTTGCACCTTTGCTTTTCAACGGGGGTATTCTGCACATCCTGCTATGCCTCCTGTTCTCATGTGATGTTATTTTTGTGTGCAGGTTTGGGATCAGGCCCTCAATTATTTTCCACGTGTAAATTATTATGTATCTCTCCCGCCTGCGCTCAAGGGAGTACAGATTTAGGCTCTTGGCCTAAACGCCCCACACGAGAGGGGCACCTTATCCACTCAACCATCTTGACCAGACAAAAGCTGATGGTACCCGAGGCTATTTCCCCATCAACTCGCCGGCACTCTGATGGTAATCTTGGTCATAGTATTGGCGTGTAGTATAATATAATGGGCGTAAGGCAGTACAGTGGTCATTGTTGATGATGTAAGGCAGTTCATTAGCAATTCCTAATTGTTTAAGGTATCACAGCTGTCATTATTAATGGTGCAAGGGAGTTCAGCGGTCATTATTGATTGAGTAAAGCAGTATAGGTCTCATTCCTGGCCGGTCAGGGATTGAACGCTGACCTGCAAGAAGCGAGACCGTACACTATACCTTTCATATGTCACACCTGTACTTACATGTTTGTGCAAGTGTTATATCCTAATTTGTTGGCAGATAAGCTTGTTATCCATGAGAGGTCACAGAGAGCTGTACCACCTACAAGACACCACAGACACCTTGCATGCTCTGGCTTCCCCAACAGCCACCATTAACAAAGACCATAGCCGCCATTACAGTCCCCAGGACATGGATCATTATGTGACATACCAAAATTTGATGTTTAAGGATCAGCTCTCTCACACACCATTTCAGCTGAGGTTTTTTACCAGTTACACTAACCCATTATACTTGTTCAATAAAACTAACACACATTTTACTGTAGTTTATTTATAACCACCAATAGTTGCATAAGCTATATGTACAGATAAAGCCTCCCTACGTGTATGGAAAAACACCTAGCAAGTTAAATATTAAAATGCAGTCCACTTTAAAATCAATATAAAGTAAATTAAAGTAAATAATACAAATCCTTCATTCTCGCAGAGTTCAGTGGGAGACGACGGCAAGGGTGGGAAGTGGGTGGCCGGGGGGGGGGGGGGAACCTTCCCGTTATCCAGTGTAATCCTCACCATCCTCCGGCGGCGCTCCTTCACTTCATCTTTCTTGTCCTTATTGTTACGGTGTGAGACCTTTGTCTGACGTTTGACGAGGCCGTGTGCAGCAAGTTGTTTCTGTGCGTCGAGTGCTGTGTATTGTTGCTCAACGACAGCACACCTCTCCCACTCCCCAGGCCTCATTGTGTATACTTCAAACACCCTGGGAGAGCCGGAAGAGGTGCAGACTGTCACTGGGACGCACCTCATAACTATGCTGGGAGTGTAATAATCTATGATGACTATGTTGGCAGTGCAATACTCATAATAACTATGTTGGGAGTATAATAGTCATGACGACTATGTTGGGAGTGTAATAGTCATGACGACTATGTTGGGAGTGTAATAGTCATGATGACTATGTTGGGAGTGTAATAGTCATGATGACTATGTTGGGAGTGTAATAGGCATGATGACTATGTTGGGAGTGTAATAGGCATGATGACTATGTTGGGAGTGTAATAGGCATGATGACTATGTTGCGAGTGTAATAGGCATGATTACTATGTTGGGAGTGTAATAGTCATCATGACTATTTTGGGAGTGTAATAGTCATCATGACTATTTTGGGAGTGTAATAGTCATCATGACTATTTTGGGAGTGTAATAGTCATCATGACTATTTTGGGAGTGTAATAGTCATGATGACGATGTTATGAGTGTTATAGTCATGATGACGATGTTGGGAGAGTAATAGTCATCTTGACTATGTTGGGAGTGTTACAGTCATGATGACTATGTTGAGAGTGTAATAGTCATAAGTCATAATTCATGATGACTATGTTGGGATTGTAATATAGTCATAAGTCATAAGACGCCAAGGTCTCTGGCGCCTTAAACCCAGTTACTTCGGGCAGATGGGACTCGTAAGCCTGGAAAGGCAGCTCATCTTGAGGAAGGAAAACCCCGAATTCAAACCTCTGCAGTCTTGTGGCTAAACCCACTCTTGGGAAAGACTTCGGGAGTCAACCCTGAGGAAAAATCCGGAGTCGGAGTCCCTAAGGCAGTTTGCAGCTGTTTATTGCTACATTCTGGCAACTCCTGCGGCGACCCGACGGTGCCAAGCGTATCGGCGCCTGCCCTTCCCTTGGATCACATCGGTGGCGTGGAGAGGGTGGATCTGCTGCATGGGCAACAGCTGGTTCTCCATAATTACTGCCCAGGCCTGTGCCCTGCAGAGGACGCTCCAGCATCGTCTTGGTGATGGCTCAACACAGGAAGAGACAGTTACCGGTGATAAGCCAACCACTCAATTGGCATAGAGTAAGGCGCCAGGGGTTGCTTCCGTCGGTGGGAGAAAACATCCGATTTCATAGGACAGCTACCGCCCGCCTCAAGTTGGGCAGCCCCCAGCCAATAAGGGGCTGTCCCGCCACGGTCCGCCTGCTCCACTGGGTGCGCGGGGCTTAGGCCACAATCCAATAAGCAGATCGTCAACCCATGCACCAGGCAAAAGAAAACAAACACAGAGCCACCCAGCTCTCAAACTGGGCACATGGAATGTAAGGACCATGACACCGGGTCTCTCGGAAGATCTACTGGAAGTGAACGACGCCCGCAAGACAGCTGCGATCAACAATGAACTGCGCAGGCTCCAGATGGACATAGTCGCCCTGCAGGAGACACGTCTGCCCGCAACCGGCAGCATACGGGAGAAGAACTTTACCTCACACACAGAGATCACACTAATGTGATGCATCAAATGAACAAATCCACAAGGGTCGTGACGAGGATTCGAACCTGCGTCCTTGTGGATTTGTTCATTTGATGCATCACGTTAGTGTGATCGCTGTGTGTGATGATGTAAGGGCGAAGAGGGAGAACGGCCTATTGACATAGCTCGGGTGCAGGGGGGGGGGGAGGGGTTGTTTAAAAGCCTGGTTTGTGCCTCGGAGAGGCTACGGGATCCAGTAAGTTCAGTAGAACTTCGGTTTCAACCCTTTTACCCTGTCGTAGCTCAGTCGATTAAGGCAGTGCCTGGGATGCTCCCTGGGATGATTCGAACCTGCTCCCGGATGCAGGTTCGAATCCTCGTCACGGTCCTTTTGGATTTGTTCAGGACTTTACCTTCTTCTGGCAGGGCAAACCACCAGAAGAGGTAAGGGAGCATAGCGTTGGCTTTGCCATTAGGAACAGGTTGTTAGGGTCCATAGTACCGCCTACGGAGGGGTCTGCAAGGATCATCAAACTTCTGCTTCATACAGCAGTAGAAATGGTCAGCCTCATCAATGCCTATGCACCAACACTGACCTCCTCTACCAAAGCGAAGGACAAGTTCTTTGATGACCTCGGCCTAGCTCTCAGAGACATACCTCAACAAGAGCCAGTCTTCCTCCTGGGAGATTTTAATTCAAGAGTTGGTTCTGATCACAGCTCTTTTCCTTCCTGCCTGGGCCAGTTTTGATTTGGGAAGATGAATGAGAGTGGGCAGCGCCTCCTGGAGTTCTGCTGCCGTCATGATCTCTGCATCACCAATTCCTTCTTCGACACCAAGCTCCAGCATAAGGTTTCCCGGAGACATCCCAGGTCTAAGCATTGGCACCAACTCAACCCGGTGCTTACGGGACGTAACAATCTGAGAAATGTCGAACTGACCCACAGCTTCCAGAGCGCAGATTGCGACCCCGACCACTCTCTCGTCGTTTGCAGAGTAAAGTTCCAGCCCCGGAAAATTCACAGAGCAAAGAAGGAAGGAAGATCACGCATTAACGTAAACAAGACCCATGACCTTCACAAGGTGCAGGAATTCACTGCGGCGCTGGTAAATGCTCTTCCTGTACCACCCTGCGATAGCGCAAATGAGAGGTGGTTACATCTCAGAGGCACTATTTTCAACACTGCCATGTCCACCTTCGGTAAGAGGCAGAACAAGTCAACAGATTGGTTTGAGGCCAGTGCAGAGGAACTGTTACCCCTTGTAGAGGAAAAGAGACGAGATCTCTCATCCTACAAGAACCTGCCCTCAGAAAGGAACCTACAGGCCCTCCGTACTGCCCGCAGTAGAGTTCAACAAACTGCGAGGCGTTGTGCTAACGATTACTGGCTTCGACTCTGTTTCAGCATCCAGACTGCAGCCACTGTCGGCAACATAAGAGCCATGTACGAAGGGATCAAACAGGCAACAGGCCCTAAACAAAACCGGACGGCTCCTCTAAAGTCAGCCACTGGAGAGATCATTAAAGATCGTGATCAACAGATGAATCGCTGGGTGCAACATTACTTCGAACTCTACTCCAGAGAGAACTTGGTCAGCGTAGAGGCTTTGGATGCAATTGAATGCCTGCCCATCATGGAAGAACTTGAATCCCCAAAAATGATTAAATATGCTTAGGAAAGGTGAGTGTCGATTTGGATCAATATGTAGGTTTTTCCGTCCTGACATGTGCCAAACCTCACTGGAGGACAGAAAATGCTATGACCTTAGCTGCCCACACTTTCACGTGAAAGGCACGGAACGCTACACGAAGAGTGGCAAGCAGGATAATGAATTTGGAGGAAACTCTATAATTTTTTTATACCAGACCGGCAGAGAATTCAAAAGGAGCAGCATGGAGAGTGTATGGAACTGGATGCCAGATCCACTTGCATTCCAGAATTACAGATACAATTACCCACCGAAAGGGAACTACAACTACGACAGAAAACTGCCCTACAACAATCAGTACTGGTCAGAACAAACTCATTATGTCCACGAATAATGGACTTGCCGAAAAAGTCTCCCATTCAAACTATCACTAATAGAGTAACCTCATTCATCTTTGCCAACATACAAGGACTGAAAACAAGAACAAACAACAAAGTACAGTTCATAAATGGCCTCCTCACGGAGTCAAATGCAGTATTTGGAGCTTTCACAGAAACCCATGCAGGGGAATTGTTGGACAGTGAGATCTGGATTCCAGGATATAACCTATACAGGTGTAATAGGAAAATTAGGTCACATGGAGGAGTGGGTCTGTATATTAGGGAAGACCTTGTATGCTCGGAGCTCCTAAACGTTACAAATGAGGTGGTAGAGGTACTGGGATTAAAAATAGAGAAAATAAATTTAGTGATTATACTAATATACAAACCGCCAGATGCAACGGCTGAAGAATTCACAGAACAGATAAGCAAAATAGAGAATAGCCTTGATAATTTGGAGAACCCGATACCTGATATTATCTTCCTAGGTGACTTCAACTTGCCTAGTCTCAGGTGGAAAATAGCAAACAATAATATTATACCAGGAAATCTATCAGGACCTAACCAACCACAGATTAGAGAACTACTTAGATTCTGTGACAAATTTTCACTCAATCAGCAGATATCGGAGCCAACGAGAAATGAAAATATTCTAGATCTGGTCTTTACGAACAATGAAGACATTATCAGAGACATTACGATATCAGATACCACATACTCAGATCACAAACTCATTGAAGTGCAAACGACCATCAATACTCAGAATAGACCTAAAACGTTGATAAAGCGAGAGGGGCTATTCAGTAAATTCAATTTTAACAATAAAAGGATAGACTGGGAGATAATAAACAGGGAACTTACAAACATTCCATGGGGAACTGTTCTAAATAATACAAGTCCTACAGAAGGAATAGAAAAACTGACTTCAGAAGCGTATCAAGTCTGTCTGAAACATGTTCCTTTGAGGAAAGCCAGAAAGAGATCTAACGTAGAAAGAGAACGCAGACGACACTATAAACGCAGGAAAAAAATAACGGAACTGCTTATGCAGACACGAATTTCCCGTCAAAGAAGGAATAATTTAAATAGGGAGATTGAAGAAATCGAGCGGAAATTGAAACACTCATATGAAACTGAAGAAAGGCAGTTAGAACAGAAAGCAATTCAGGAAATAAAGAAAAATCCAAAATATTTCTTCTCATATGCGAAATCAAAAGCAAAAACCACTGCCAGTATTGGACCTATTCGTACAAGTGAAGGTTCATACACGGAGGATGACAAAGAAATTAGTGAAATCCTAAAAAAGCAGTATGAGGACATGTTTAGCACTCCAATAAACAACATGTAGGTGGAAGATCCAGACAATTTCTATATGCGGGATATTCAAACCCCTGTAAATATAACTGATATAAACACGAGCGCACTAAATTTTGAAAAAGAAATTGAAAACATGCCCATGCACTCGGCCCCAGGTCCAGACTCATGGAATTCAATATTTATAAAGAAATGCAAAGTGCCGGTAGCACAGGCACTCAGTATAGTGTGGAGGAAGAGCTTGGACACGGGGGAGATACCAGATGCACTTAAAGTAGCAGACATAGCCCCTCTACACAAGGGAGGGAGCAAAGCATTGGCAAAAAATTATAGACCAGTTGCACTAACATCGCACATCATAAAAGTATTTGAGAGAGTGATTAGGAGTCAGGTCACCAATTTCATGGAGACCAATGACCTTCACAACCCAGGCCAACATGGATTTCGAGCGGGAAGATCGTGCCTCTCACAGCTACTTGAGCACTACGACAAAGTCACTGAGGCATTAGAAGAGAAACAGAATGCTGATGTGATATACACGGACTTCGCAAAGGCTTTCGATAAATGTGACCATGGCGTGATAGCACACAAAATGAAGTCAATGGGAATAACCGGTCAAGTAGGACGCTGGATACTCAGTTTTCTGTCAAACAGGACTCAGCGAGTAACTGTCAACCATATAAAATCTAGTCCAAGTGCAGTGAAAAGCTCTGTACCTCAGGGTACAGTCCTTGCACCGCTGCTTTTCCTTATTCTCATATCAGATATAGACAAAAATACAAGTCAAAGCTTCGTATCATCCTTTGCAGATGACACAAAAATCAGTATGAAAATTACCTCGGCTGAGGACATTGAAAAACTTCAAGCTGATATTAATAAAGTTTTCGACTGGGCATCAGAAAATAACATGATGTTTAACAGTGATAAATTCCAGGTACTCAGGTACGGTAAAAATGAGGACCTTAAACATAATACAGAGTACAAAACACAATCAAATGTACCCATAGTAGGAAAACAGCATGTAAAGGATTTGGGAATAATAATGTCTGACGACCTAACGTTTAAGGAGCATAACCAAGCAAATATTGCGACAGCCAGAAAAATGATAGGATGGATTACGAGAACTTTCATGTCCAGGGATCCCATCACAATGGTTGTACTCTTCAAGTCACTTGTGTTGTCCCGTCTTGAGTACTGCTCAGTACTCACTTCCCCCTTCAGAGCAGGAGAGATTGCTGAAATAGAGGGAATACAGAGAACATATACGGCACGCATAGACGCAATAAAGCACCTAAATTATTGGGATCGTCTCAAAGCCCTCCAAATGTACTCACTAGAAAGAAGACGAGAGATATCAAATAATATACACCTGGAAGATACTGGAGGGCCAAGTACCAAATCTACACAGTAAAATAACAACGTACTGGAGTGAACGACATGGAAGAAAATGTAGAATAGAACCAGTGAAGAGCAGAGGTGTCATAGGCACAATCAGAGAACACTGTATAAACATCAGAGGTCCGAGGTTGTTCAACGTCCTCCCAGCAAGCATAAGAAATATTGCCGGAACAACCGTGGACATTTTCAAGAGGAAACTAGATTTATTCCTCCAAGGAGTGCCGGACCAACCAGGCTGTGGTGGGTATGTGGGCCTGCGGGCCGCTCCAAGCAACAGCCTGGTGGACCAAACTCTCACAAGTCGAGCCTGGCCTCGGGTCGGGCTTGGGGAGTAGAAGAACTCCCAGAACCCCATCAACCAGGTATCAACCAGGGAAGGCTTCAGGAGACGACGGGATTCCGCCTGAAGTTCTCAAAGTGAGCTCGTGGAACACATTAATCTGAGCTTCATGAACTTCTGTGCCAGTGCTGGAGGGAGGGCTCGGTGCCACAAGACATGAGAGATGCAAACATCATCACTCTCTACAAAAATGAAGGTGACAGAAGCGATGTAAACAACTATCGCGGTATATCCCTCCTCAGTGTCGTTGGCAAACTCTTTGCTAGGGTCGTTTTGGTCAGGTTTCAGATTCTTGCCGAAAGAGTGTACCCGAGTCACAGTGCGGTTTCCGAGCAGAGTGGTCGACCACTGACATGGTGTTCTCCCTGAGACAGCTTCAAGAAAAGTGCAGGGAGCAGAGGAAAGCCTTGTACATTGCCTTCATTGACCTTACAAAGGCCTTCGACCTCGTGAGTAGGGACGGACTCTTCAAGATCTTGGCCAAAATTGGCTGTCCACCCATCCTACTCAGCATGATACAATCGTTCCCAAAGGACATGAAGGGGACAGTCGTGTACGACGGCTCAACTGCTGAACCATTCAAAATTAACAGTGGTGTTAAACAGGGCTGTGTTCTTGCTCCAACCCTGTTCGGCATCTTCTTCGCGAACCTCGTCAAGCATGCCTTTGGAACAACCACAGAAGGCATCTATCTCCGTACAAGATCCGATGGAAAGCTCTATAATCTATCCAGAATCCGAGCAAAGACAAAAGTACAGATGCGAATCCTCAGGGAGTTCGTCTTCGCCGACGACGCAGCGATCACCCCACACACAGCAGAAGGCCTGCAGCAGCTACTCAACCGCTTTGCCGCAGTCTGTTCCGCATGAGGCCTGACAATCAGCCTGAAGAAGACACAGGTAATGGGATAAGATGTCAATGAGCTACCCTGTATAAATATAGCAGACTATGTGCTGGTGGCAGTTCACGAGTTTGTGTACCTGAGCTCCACAATCTCAGACACCCTTTCCCTGGACACTGAGCTCAACAGGCGTATCGGGAAGGCCGCAACAACACTGGCCAGGCTCACAAAGCGCGTTTGGGAAAATGACAAACTGACAGTGCACACCAAGGCACAAGTCTACATGGCATGTGTGGTGAGTACACTTCTCTACGGCTCGGAATCGTGGACCCTACACTCTCGCCAGGAGAGACGGCTTAATACCTTTCACATGCGGAACCTGAGACGCATCCTTGACATCACGTGGAAAGACCACGTCACTTACACCACTGTACTCGAGAGAACAGAAATCCCTTTAATGTTCACTCTCCTGAAACAGAGACGCATGCGATGGCTGGGACATGTCACACGCATGGTCGATGGCCGCATACCGAAGGACCTCTTGTATGGAGAACTGGCATCAGGAAGGAGACCCACCGGAAGACCTCAGCTGCGTTTCAAAGATGCCTGCAAATGCGACCTCAAGCAGATGAACATCGACATCAACACTTAGGAGGCAGCAGCTGCGGACAGATCTGCCTGGAGATGTAAAGTGCAGAAGGGACTCCAGCAATTCGAGGATGAACTGACGAGGCAGGCGGAGGATAATAGATTTCAGAGGAGGTTTCGACCACTGTCAGACGCACCCACTTCGGCGTTTATCTGCGCTCGCTGCAGTCGAGACTGTCATTCTCGGGTTGGTCTTCACAGCCACAGCAGCGCTGCATCCAACTACACTACAACAACTAGACACCCAGGGCACAACTCCATAACCCCACGGGATTGATGGATGCCTACTACTACTACTAATAGTCATAATGACTATGTTGGGAGTGTAATAGTCATGGCGACTATGTTGGGAGTGTAAAAGTCAAGACGACTATGTTGGGAGTGTAATAGTCATGATGACGGTGTTAGAAGTGTAAGAGTCAAGATGACTATGTTGGGAGTGTAATAGTCATGATGACTATGTTGGGAGTGTAATAGTCATGATAACTATGTTGGGAGCATAATAGTAATGATGACTGTGTTGGGAGTGTAATAGTCATGATGACTGTGTTGGGAGTGTAATAGTCATGATGACTATGTTTGGAGTGTAATAGTCATTATGACTATGTTGGGAGCATAATAGTCATGATGACTATGTTGGGAGTGTAATAGTCATGATAACTATGTTGGGAGCATAATAGTCATGATGACTGTGTTGGGAGTGTAATAGTCATGATGACTATGTTGGGAGAGAAATAGTCATGATATCGATGTTGGGAGCATAATTGTAATGATGACTGTGTTGGGAGTGTAATAGTCATGATGATTATATTAGGAGAGTTAAAGTCATCATTGCAATGTTGGGAGTGGAACAGTCATGATGACTATGTTGGAGTTTTATAGACATGATGACTATGTTGGAAGTGTTATAGTCATGATCACTATGTTGGGAGAGTAATAGTCATGATGACTTTGTTGGGAGAGTAATAGTCATGATGACTTTGTTGGGAGTATTACGGTTGTGGGGAAAAACCTGACTCCAATAACTAATAATTAAATATATACTTCGATAGCTATGAAGGACCACCACCTTTTGAGGAAAAGTGGAAAACAAAATAAGACAATGGTAAAACTGATCCCAAGAACTAGTGTTCTATGGATCTTAGTGCAACTGTATTTTTTATACAAATAGAGTCAAATTAACCTACACAAAATTGGGGGTTACAAAAGATTAATACATCCCTAACATTATTCTGGTGCTGGTTCTTCACCAGAGTAAATAAAATATGAAAGTAAATAAGGTTGATTGGAATAGATTAATTGGAGGTAAATGCACCTCAATATACTGGATAGAATAGTACAGTATATAGATCAATGAGTTAATATAATAGATCTCTTTGGGAGATCACTACTTTAACTACAGAGTTATTGCTACAGATAAAAAAGGGACAGCTTAGCTGTAAATCTAGAGAGGTGGAATCGGTTGCCACACTCCACCGACGACGTGTTGCATAGCGCAAATTGTTGCACATGAAGGTGGGGAAGCCTAGCACCTCGGTTGGCGTCGCCTTGTTACTGAAAGGCAATTACATTGTAGAAATCTTCTACATAACAGGTAACTACAAATGTGTAACGGTTCTATTGTTACGTAAAGTATGGTGATAATAAACACAGACACTAAGAGAATATACATATATTTAGTCGAGTATACAGAAGTATGCAGGTGATACCTTGTCGAGCAATGGTGTGAGTTGAGCGCACTGAGAGTCGGTACGGTATCTCGCAAGTGTCTGTTCTAGACCACACTTGAAAGTAGACTATTTAATGTTTGCTACTCAGCAGCTTATATGCTTGGGCAACACCTCACCTCATTCATCTCCAAAGGTTGACAGGAATATTAACAATGCATTTGGAGCGAGTATATTATTGGGATAATCTACTCGCTACAGAACTCCCCCTCCCAGGGGATGAATGGAAAAATATTTGATCAAGGAACCTAGTTGGTCGGTGAATTGTACTCCCTGCTCGCGTTACATAACCATCAAAGTTAACTTCCTCCTCTTCGCTGATGTCATCTAACTGGTGTCTTAGGGTAGGAGGTCGCACTGGATCGTCCGTCGTCGTAAAATCAGGTGGTGGTGCAGCTGGTAACTGGGGATGTAGGGTGGGAGGTCGTACAGGATCGTCCGTTGTCGTAGGCGGCGGTGCTGCTGGTAACTGTGGTCGAAAAGTGAACTGCGTAGTCGGCGGATATTGCTCTGGAGGGATGTCTGGGGCAGCGTCACAGTGTGCTGGTTTAAGGCGATCGATGGAGATGTTTACCCGCTGTCCTCGGCATTCAATGGTGAAGAACTTCGGTGTTCGAGAAACCACTTTAAATGGTCCTTCATAAGGTGACTGTAGAGGGCGTCGAACAGCGTCGACTCTTACAAACACGTGTTCAGTTGTGTGGAGCTCATGAGGCACATATGTAGCACGAGTTGTCGGTTGGCGTGGTGGTGTAGGCTGAATGCTTGTCATGGCCGCTCGTAATTTCTGGACAATAGTGGGGTCTGGGGGTGTGATAAGTGGCGTCGGGGTTAAGAATTCGCCCGGAAGCCGCAGGCTAGATCCATATACTAAGTCTGCCACCGAGAATCCACTGACCTCCTTCGTGGCCGAACGAATGCCAAGCAAGACTAATGGATGGTTGTCAATCCAATCATCAGGGCGTGCTTGAGCTTTTAGGGCAGCTTTTAGTTGTCTATTAAAGCGTTCTACCATTCCGTTTGACTCAGGGTGGTATGCTGTGGTTCGGTTGTGTGTGGTGCCAAGGAATTCCATAAGTTCCTTCCATAGATATGATTCGAACTGTCGTCCTTGGTCGGTGATGATGACAGAGGGGCTGCCAAAACGGGCGACCCATCCAAAGAGGAAAGCCTGGGCAACTGACTCAGCTGAAATGTTGATTAATGGGATTGCTTCCGGCCATCTGGAGAATCGATCGATGCAGGTGAGTAGATAAGAATATCCTCTTGCTGACAGTAATGGTCCAACGATGTCTACATGCACCACCTCGAAACGGTCAGAAGGTAACAGAAACTGTTGAAGAGGGCTCTTTGTGTGCTTCCGATGTGTGACGATGTGTTTTCGCTCGCTGGCACTGGAGACATGAGCGAGTCCATCGTCGAACATCGGCATTGATTCCTGGCCATACGACACGCTTCGTTAGTAGTTTCTGGGAAGCACGTACTCCTGGGTGTGCTAGGGAGTGAAATACTGAGAACGTTTTCCAGCGAAACTGGGCAGGAATGTAGGGCCTAAGTGCTCCCGTCCGTGAGGTGTCACAGATTATACTTCCGCCACCTTTCATGGGAATCTCGATGAACCGGAGAGCTGTGCCAGATGTTCGTAATCGCTGCAGATCAGGGTCTTCCCGTTGGGCCTTACTGATTACACAATAGTCCACCTGAGCTGGGTTTATCACGACGTGGTTTATGGTGGGTCGAGACAGTGCATCGGCTATGACACTATTAGTTCCTTTGACATGGCGGATATCCGAGGTAAATTGGGAGATAAATCCCAGGTGGTTGGCTACTCGAGGAGAGTGAGCATCACCCTTGGCCGCCAGTGCAT
Organism: Procambarus clarkii; assembly: GCF_040958095.1. Lineage (NCBI taxonomy): Eukaryota > Metazoa > Arthropoda > Malacostraca > Decapoda > Cambaridae > Procambarus > Procambarus clarkii. The sequence continues at coordinate 3,794,237 of NC_091223.1, forward strand.
AAGTGAGTGGTTTGTGGTCTGTGAGGATGTGAAAGTTCCGCCCCTCGAGAAAGTGCCGGAAATGTTGTATGACTGAGTAGGTGGCGAGCAGTTCCCTATCAAAAGTGCTATACTTCTCTTCAGTGGGTGACAGGCGCGCTGAAAAGAATGCAATTGGACACCATTCTCCTTCAGTGAGCTGTTGTAGTACAGCACCAATTGCTGTGTTTGAAGAGTCGGTAGATAGATTGGTGGGAGCGTCAGACACTGGGTGTGCGAGTAAGGTGAATTCTGCCAGCTTGTGTTTTATGTCTGTGAATGCTGTCTCTGCCTGGGGAGTCCACTCCAATGGAAGATGGGACGTGAGTTTCCGACCACGTAAGAGGTCGTATAAGTGTCGCAAGACGTCCGAACAATGTGGAATGAATCGATGATAAAAATTCACCACACCAAGAAATTCTTGCAACTTCTTTAGAGTGGATGGGCGCGGGAATTCCTTGATTGCCTCAATTTTCTTCTCTAGTGGTTGGACCCCTGCTGCTGACACACGGTGTCCCAAGAAATCCAGCTCTGGAGCATGGAAAATACACTTCTCGGAGTTGAGCTGCAAGCCGAAGTTGCGCAGACGGGTGAGAAGGAGTCGGAGGTGTAGCAGATGTTCTGTTGGTGATGTACTGGCCACAAGCAGATCGTCAGTGTAGGCGTAGCAAAGAGGAAGGTCCTTAACTACTTGGTCGATGAAGCGTTGGAATGTCTGGGCTGCATTCTGTAGACCAAAAGGCATCAGGACGAATTCAAACAGTCCAAAAGGTGTTGTGATCGCTGTTTCGGAATGTCTGCCGGTTCCACAGGGACCTGGTGAAATTCCCGCACAAGGTCAATTTTCGAAACAACGGTTGCGTTGCTCAATCCCTGTGAGACATCCTGGATGTGTGGTATTGGGTAGCGATCCGGCAGAGTACGAACGTTGAGAGCCCTGAAGTCTCCGCAAGGGCTGTTTTCGGGACAATATGGAGAGGTGAAGCCCATGGACTGTTCGAAGGGCGGATTATTCCTGCCTCCTGTAGCTTATTGAATTCAGCACGTGCTACCGCCAGTCGTTCCGGTGCCAGGCGGCGTGGTCTGGCGAAGGTAGGTGCTCCCATTGTAATAATGTGATGCGTAATCGTATGTTGCACCTCTGGTCGAGGGCTGGCGGGTGAGGTCACATCTTTGAATTCATCCAGGAGTGCTTGAAGTTCGGTAGATGCGACTGGGGTGACGATGTTACCTTGTGTAGAGGTACTAGGGGAGGCTCGAAGTACTACACCTGCGGGATCCACAATAAGTCGATGGTGTTGCAGAAAATCCCATCCAAGAATGGGTTGTGCCACATCCGCTATGAGGAAAGTCCAGGTAAAGCGACCCAGAGAAGCGAAACCGAGAACCAGGGTGCAGGTCCCATATGTATGGACGGACGTACCATTGGCAGCCCGTAAGTCCAAACTAGGAGTGCGGCTCGGTTTGACCAATGGGGGAGGCAACACACTAGCCGCTGCACCTGTGTCAACGAGGAAACGGCGTTTGGTTATGATGTCAGATATGTAGAGCAGTGTAGTGTTTGAAACGGCGGGGTTACTGGCCGTTAACAGTCCCCTCCGAAGTAGTTTCCCAACCAGGAACAAGGAGCCCTACAGTTGCGGGCTTGGTGTCCGAACTTCTGGTGGTAAGAACAAAGCTCTCCTCGGTGTTCTCGCTGTCGCCTAGATCCTGATACTGGATTCGCTTGGTACGTCTTTTCTGGATGGAAGAAACGCCGGTTATGGAGGACGTCGAGTTGTTGGGTGTCTGTAATCTGCTGTGTATCACTGAGGTGGGACAGCGTAGCGTTATCAGACGTCGTATGAAGCCTATCTGCCAGTGCAGCTAGCTGGGCTAATGGGGTGTCGTCAGCCATACTGAATAGGGCCGGTTGAATGTGTTTTGGACAGAGTTGTATCCAGAGTGATCTCACAATCTCGCTGGGGGCTGGACCAGTTGCAGTATGCATTACATACTGAATATGCCGCAGAAGCTGGGCTGGTGTTTTGTCTGCTAACCTTTTGTCAGTGAGGAGTTGATTCCTTTGTTGAATTCGGCGTTTCATTGTTGCCTGTAGAAGAGCGGCCTTCAATGCGGTGTACGTCCTGGTGTCTGGTGATGGTGCGGTGATGACAGCGGTGGCAGTGTGCATAGCCTCCGAGGGAAGTGTTGGCAGGATACAGGCATATCGGGCTTTCTCAGTCGTAATTTCGTGGTGGTTCCACATTTCGAAATTTCGTAATTTCGAAAATAGCCTCTATATGCATGAACCAAAATTCTGGTTCATCTGCATTGTTTGCTGGAAACCTGGTAATTAAATCTATGACGAAGATCTAGTTTGCGACTAAGTGTTCTTTTTCACTCACTGGGTCACCAATGTAATGGTTCTATTGTTACATAAAGTATGGTGATAATAAACACAGGCACTAAGAGAATATATATATATATATTTAGTCGAGTATACAGAAGTATGCAGGTGATACCTTGACGAGCAATGGTGAGAGTTGAGCGCACTGAGAGTCGGTACGGTATCTCGCAAGTGTCTGTTCCAGACCACACTTGAAAGTAGACTAGTTAATATTTGCTACTCTGCAGCTTATATGCTCGGGCAACACCTCACCTCATTCATCTCCAAAGGTTGACAGGAATATTAACAATGCATTTGGAGCGAGTATATTATTGGGATAATCTACTCGCTACAAATGCATCCTAAATTATAAGGATAACTGTAGAAATCTTCAGCCAATATCTGTGCAATTTATATTCAAGCACTGTAAATTCTTTCTGGAGAAAACAATGAAAAGAATCATCTATTTAGATGGTAAATGTACTAAAGACACGTACGGGATTTTATTATTTTATATACAGCCTAACGACAACTAGCCTAAATGCTAATTGTGGCCACATGATAACAAACAGGTGAACCTAGCTGCCGAGCCGCATGTCCGTTGATGTGGAGACTTGAGCAATTATTCGTCCTCCAGCTGCTGCTTGAAAGGCGTTGACTTTGGAATTGCTCATATGCTAGTCTGGGACACGGCTATTCTGCCAGATAACGTGGTACCGCTCTACTGGTCGTGGGAGCGAAATAAGTAGGATCAAAACGTAGCTCTGCTACACGCTGTCAATGGCGTCCGAGCTGTGCTCTCTCGTACTTTGGTGACGCTCTCCCGTCTTCCTCCTCTTCCTCATTGCGCATGCGCGGCTCTTGATAGACATCTCGAGCGTAAATGAATGTGTATATATCGCAATTGACTAAGGAAGGAAGCGGTAGTGACGAGTATTAATATCACATTAAATTATTCTGTGATATATTAGAATTTCGCGTAACATAAATTGATTTATTAAAGTTGTGCAGCTAATGGAGGAAATTAAAGTAAAATCGTTTACATTAAAGTAATTTCCTCTAGAATGTTTAATATCAACTAAATAAGGGAGTTCCAGTGAGTAGTAGTATACTACGAAATTAAACTTATTAGTAAATAACTATTTTTAATAAAGGAAATGATAAACTGGACTCTTTTATAAATCCAACTAAATGTGGAGAGAATTCATGTTACTGCCTGTCGTTCCTCACGTCGTCACTGACTAGGAAGAATCTGGCAATATGTTTAAATAAATCATGATAAGGATTAAATCTACAAGTTAGTAATTTTAGTAACTACTTGTGGTTAATACAAAGGTTGCATAAAATACAAAGATGTATAAAACTGTTGGTTATTTCCAACACGCAGAGAGAATTACCCTGCTGGCGACCAGAAAGGAAGAGGTGGAATTGAGGTTACAGCCGGGAGTCCGGCAAAACTTTGCCACGCACAAGTGGGCAGGTTCAGCGGGGAGTCACATGCTGCAGGATTGAGCTTAGCACTCGGCTTACCATCTCCTCTTCCCCTTGGGTCCAATGTCAAATAGTGGTGATGGGTCTTGAGGCATGATTAGGAGAGCTCCCTGGGGGTGATAATGATACCTTAGTGGATGGAGCAGAGACCCACTGCGTGAGGTTACAGGATCAATAGCATGATCCCCCGCTGTTTGATTGCAACCTCACGTAACACAAGGCCAAGGTGAGTGACGCATGACAATTTGGTGACCTTGCCAGGATGCGTTAATCAGGTTACTGTGTTGCCTAGATTTCAGGACAGTATTGCTAGAGTACAAATACAGTGTTACCAGTGTCGTGATCAGTGTTGCCGATGAACTCGATGAACAGTGACAGTGCTACCCAGTAGTGCAGAGGCTGAAATAGTGAAGCCAGTGTGGTATTAGTACTATTGCTCAGTTATAGAGACGTGTCATGTTCACAGAAAATGGTACCATCCGTTTTCTATGTGCGGCGGAGCAGACGCCAGAGAAGGTAAACAGGAGCACACAGGATGCTACCAGCTTGGAAGCTACTAGCCATGTAATTGTTTATAAGTATTAAAGTCAGTAACCAAGCGATGGCTTTATATCAACCCAACAACCAAGACTTCCTCAGTAACACACAAACACCACATTGGCGACGAGGATGAACTGTGAACGCAGGTATTTGTTCAGTTTAAAACACAAGGGAGAAGCATGCTGCCTGGAGGAGGAAGAGAAACTGTGAGCACCATACCCGATGCTGTATGCTAACCAATGCTGTGTGCTAACCAATGCTGTGTGCTAAACGATGCTATGTGCTAACCAATGCTGTGTGCTAACCAATGCTATGTGCTACCCCCAGCTAAGTGCTGACTCAAGCTGTGTACTGAGTAATCTGCGAGCCGATGCTGTGTACGAAACGACGCTTTGATGTGTACAAAACCTGATATTTTGGTTACGAAACGACGCTTCGTGCTACAAAATTCTTCACGCTGTGAACTGACTGCTGTACCAACTGCTGACAACTGCTGTGCCAACTGCTGTACCAACTGCTGTCCCAAATGCTACCTACTGCTGTGCTGCTGTGAGTAGGAACAACACATGTACACAAAGGCTAGGTAAGAAGTCAGTTGCTGCTGTATTGTGCTCTGCTGTGAACTTTTGCATTAAAATGCTTGTGTGCTTTGCAAAATTAAAGTAATTACAGTGAATTCTTAACTAACATATACAGTGCAGTAAGTGTTTAATATTTTGAGGAACATTTGAGTGATAAGTTTACATTTATTCAGGAAAAATGGCAAATATACCTCAGTTTCCTGCATTTGATCCTGACTGTGACCAGACAAACCTGTCACAGAGGTGGGTCAAATGGCTTAAAAGGTTTGAAAATTTGTTGATAGTTTCTGACATCAAAAGAGCTGAAAGAAAGCGTGCCTTTCTACTTCATTATGCAGGTGATAGAGTTTGTGACATCTTTGACACACTGAAGGACTCTGGTGGTGCCAAAGATTATGACATTGCCAAAGCCAAATTAACTGAACATTTTAAACCAAGGCAAAATACTGCAATGGAAATTATGCATTTCAGGAGAGCCAGACAACTCTCTAATGAAACTGTGGATCAATACCACACACGTCTGCAGGGTTTAGCAGCCCATTGTGAGTTTGCTGATGTAGACAAAGAAATCAAACAGCAAATAATTGAAACATGCACATCTACACGTCTCCGTCGAAGAGCTCTAGAACTTGTTGTTGATGAAAGTTCTCTTACCAAGATACTGGATATTGCTCGTCGAATGGAAGATGCTGCATGTGATGCTCGTGTCATGGAGTGCAGTGCCAACAACGGTTCTGCCACTGTTACTAACAGTCATGAGGTATGTAAGGTTCAGGGAGGACATCGTAATCAAAGAAGATATCATGCCAAACCTAACAGTAAATTGAGCCGAGAACCACATCACAACTGGGGTCATGGAACAAGACTCAAGCAGTCACAACGACCCACATCAGAGGGTGTCAACAATAAATGTTACAATTGTGGAGGAGACTACCCACACCAAGGTAGTGTTTGTCCTGCTCAAGGTAAGAAGTGCTATGAGTGTGGAAAACTGGGTCATTTTGGTGCTATGTGTCGTTCTGCACTAAAGAAACCACAGTCAGTGAATAAAAGCACTGTACGAGGATCAGGTCAGAGGGGTCGAGGTGGTAAACACAATATTGCACCTCATATCCAGAATGTTAATAATGTACAAGACAACATTTCATTACAACCAGTCTCAGATGACAATAAATGTGATTATACTTATGGAGTACAAGCAATCACAGAATGGAATGATCTTCCAAACAACCCAGAGACATGTGTATATATTGCTGGTATTTGTCTCAAAGTTCTCATTGACACTGGATCAAACATTGACACCATTGCTGAGTACCACTATGAGAAATTTAAAAAAACAGTTCCCAAAGCTTGAGAACTATAACGGCAAAGCCACTGCCTATGCTTCAAAGGTAGCCTTGCCAGTGATTGGAACTTTCACTGCAGAGATTAAGTCAAAGAATGCAATGCTCATTACTACATTCCATGTTGTTAGGAATGCAAAGGAGTCTTTACTCAGTTACAAGACTTCAACCAAATTGGGGCTACTTCAGCTTTCTAATGCTGTAGCAGTGGAATCTGCAAACAATGTTGATGCTATTGTTGCTGAATTTTCTGATCGATTTAAATCCATAGGTTGTTATACTGATAGCAAAGTACATCTGCATATCAACCCAGATGTAATTCCAGTTGCCCAACCACATCGCCGACAACCATTCCATACTCGCAAGAAAGTCGATGCCGAACTGGATAGGCTGATGGAACTAGATATCATTGAACCAGTAACAGGCCCAACACCATGGGTAAGCCCAGTTGTCACTCCACCAAAGCCGAAGAATCCAGATGAGATACGCATTTGTGTAGACATGCGTGTTCCCAACAAGGCAATAATGCTTGAACGCCATCCTACACCCACTGTAGATGATATGATATACCGCTTGAATGGTGCAACTGTATTCAGCAAGTTAGATTTAAACAAGGGATATCATCAGCTTGAACTTGATGATGAGAGTCGCTTCATCACAACGTTTACGACACATCGAGGTCTGTATAGGTACAAGCGCCTGAGTTTTGGTAGTAACAGTGCTGCCGAGGTATTCCAGCACATCATCAGCCAGGTATTGCAAGATATACCTAATGCTGACAACATGTCTGATGACATCATTGTTTATGACCGTACCCAATCTGAACACGACAAAGCTCTTCGTGCAACATTGCAACGCTTACGAGAAAAGAATTTGACGCTAAGCCGAGCAAAGTGTGAGTTCAATCAACATAAAATTGAATTCTTTGCACATGTACTTAGTGACAAAGGTCTGTCTCCAGATCCTAAGAAAGTTGCAGATATCAAGAATGCTGCACCTCCTTCAACGTCCACTGAAGTACATAGTTTTCTGGGAATGGCAAACTACTGTTCTCGCTTCATTCCAGATTTTGCTACCATTACGAAGCCTCTACGTGAGCTCCTGAAGAAAAATGCATCATGGTACTGGAGCGATATCGAGCAAAATGCATTTGATGCTGTGAAAGATGCACTAGTAGAGAATGCGACTGCTGCATACTTTGATCCATCAATGGACACTGAGTTAATGGTGGATGCTAGTCCTGTTGGTTTAGGTGCTGTTTTAGCCCAACACAAACCTGGTCATCCAGATTCCAGAGTAGTAATTGCCTACGCCAGCCGTTCTCTCACAGAAGTTGAGCAACGATACAGTCAGACAGAGAAGGAAGCTCTTGCTCTTGTATGGGGCTGTGAACACTTCAATGTGTATCTGCTTGGTGCACCCTTCACCACGATAGTCACTGACCACAAACCGTTGGAGACCATCTTCAATAATCCAAAGTCCAAACCACCAGCTCGCATTGAGAGATGGGCTCTTCGTCTGCAACCATACAACTTTATGGTGAAATACAAGCCGGGTGCAGGCAATCCCGCTGATTACATCAGTCGACATCCTGCCAACAGTTTCACCATCACAAAGCATCAGCAAGTTGCCAAGGAATATGATTAAGTTGTTTAAATTCTTTGTGTGCCTAATTAATGTTAAATGTATGCAATATCTCTTAATATGTTAATAACTTACTTTGTCTCAATAACTTTGCTTTGTGCTACAAGCATGGTAGACATCCTGTATTCATTCTTTTTAAAGAAAAGGAGGGATGTCATGTTCACAGAAAATGGTACCATCCGTTTTCTATGTGCGGCGGAGCAGACGCCAGATGTCGGGAAACCGACACACACACACACAAATAACACAGTCTCCCCTAGTCTATACTCCCTTCAGGATGGAAAATGGGAGACTCCGTGACGTCATCAAAGTCATCGTATATTTACATTATGAAACATTGTTAATAGACTAGTTTAGTCTCTAAAGTTAATAAAAAAGTAATCACTAAGAATGAATATAATTATTTACATCAAATAGTAGCTAGGTTCCCTTGTTAATGTAAAATTACTTTGAGTGAGGAACCAGAGCATAAGAGCGTCTCCCGGAGAGGAAGGCGTCCATACACAACAACAAAAACATGGGATGAGCATACCACGCTGTCTTAACTGGTGTAAACAGCTAGACACCCCATTTACGTGTCAACACCAGCCACACAGCCTAACAACATCACAACGACATCTGTATCCGTCTACCAAGTATTGTTTATTATTCAAGTGCACTGATTAATATAAATATGTAGATGGTTATGTCGTAGGACATCCCCAAAACCACCGTACGTGTACCCCATTACAGCCCCCACAGTTCATGTCATACCTGTAATTGATATGTTTAGGGAACTTTGATTAATTCCTTGCATCCCATACAGGTAAATTGTGAGAGGAGCTTCAAGAATCTGTGCAGACAGTTGGTTCATACACATAATTAACTACTTGTTTGCCAAGCCTTGTCCTTCCCACCAGCCGCCATTACGTGGCACAAAGAGGCAGGGCCACACCCATCTTGAGGCTACACCTACACGCCTTACTAGGCCCATTCTACTGGCACAGCTAAGACATTATAGCAGTAGCAGTAGATATAATTAATTACTTATAATGAAATAACTGAAATAATAGTTTTAAAGGTAAACAATTGGTAGTTTAAGAAGGGACCATAACATAGTGGTTTAGGCTACCAATTGTCCCTCCCAATAGTGTGTAAGAAGATTTCAGGCAGTTTACCAGTACATACAGTCCACTTAATTAATACTTACTTACTAAGAAAATAAATAAGACATAACTTTATTTTATTAAATTAATTTGAAAAAAGAGAGATTAGCTGCCTGGAATTTTCCCCACATTGTTTGGTCCTTCGAACCGGATTATTTAGTTCTTTGAACTAGATCTTATACATACATATAGTGATAGTGCAATATTACCCACACATTATAGCAGGAAGACACTGCTATATTTTTGCATTTTTCTAGCCTAACTTTTCAATCTCATAGCAAACAGAACTTACAACAAGCACTATTATTGTTCTGACAGTACCAAAGGAACAATTGTGCTTTTTTCATTTCATTACAAGAGGTTGATAAGAGGCTACTTTACTTATAAGTTACTTATATATGTTTTTTTGTATTGCATTATTATTGCCATTACTGTAACATTTACTGCATGCCACATCATTTACTACTAATTCTTGCACAAGGGTAGAACATTTTAGGCTGGTGTTGTACAGCAACCTAGTCTAATTTATTGTGCTAACCTGGTGTAAGGGTAAGAATTTTACACTTGTCTAGAGTTGAACACATATTACAACCTAGCAAGTACATATTTTTATGCAGTATTTAAGACAACCCGAGTTGTGTTGTCAATATGATATCAATATAACATTAGTACAATTTAACTATAATCATTTCACCTTTGAGTGTTAACCTGTGTCTCTGTACCAACCAAGAGTGATAATGATGGGCTAACTTGCGGATACCAGCATTGATACAGGTTTACCACTCAAATTATAGTGTGTATGATTTTACAGTGTATATTTAAATATAGTCTATACGACTAACAAGTACTTCCAAAATGTCTACTGTCAAAAATGTCCAAATAACCCTCACAGGATTGAGGGATCATTTATCACGGCAGATTAGCACATGTGATGACATAAGTAAACAAACTCCAGTTAACTATGTAGCATTGGAAAATTATCTTAGGCTTGCACGGAACAAATATGACCGTGTGTTGCAACAAATGAAAGAATATCAAGTTTTACTACAGAATACCAGTGTTGGTGGAGAAACATTACAAGATGTTATACAAGAACATTCCGATTATGAAGATACAATGTTTACACAGTTACAATACTTTGATGATATCATACATGCTCATAAAGCTAATATAAATATTGTAACCACAACTTCCCAGAAACAGACAGCACCAGAAGTCAAATTGCCATCACTTAGTTTACCAACTTTTTCTGGAAGAGAAGACGAGAGTTGGGACGGTTTCTGGAGCAAATTTGTCGATTCTGTGGATTCTAATGCTAATGTGCCAAAAACAACAAAGTTTACATACTTACAGAGTGTCTTGAAGGATGAAGCGTATCAGGTAGTCTGTAATCTAAATCACACAGATGATGATTATGACAATGCAGTGCAACTCCTGAAAGATAATTACGCTAAACCTGAAAGGACTATCAGAATTCTAACACAGAGACTGTTAGACATTAAACCTCCAAATAATACTGCAGTCTCACTCCAAACCTTCAGATTGGAGCTTGAGTCCATACTCAAGGCACTTAAAAATAAAGTGAACCTGGATGAGTCAGACTGGATAATACAAGTCCACATGACACGGAAATTACCCAGGGACATACTGGATAAGTTGTTTGTATTAGTAGGTAAGTCATCCTTGACTGTAAATGAGATTACAAAGGGTTTACAAACCATCATAGAACGAGAAAGAGTTAATCCAGAAGAAAAAACATCTAAACCCACATCTGCTACTAATAGTAAACAACAGAGTACAAACAGTGCTCCAAACAAAGCTAAAACATCTTCCCCCTCCACAAAGTGGAATCAGGGCAGTGTAGGAACATATGCAGTTGGTCCTTCCAAACCTACAGTCAACGCATCACCCAAGACGGTGACTCCTCAAGATACTGTTAATGTCTGGAAACCATGTGTGTTTTGTGAGCAATCACATTCCATGTACAATTGCAGACGCTACCCTGATCGTGCAACACGCATAAAACGACTCAAGGAGTTATATAGATGTAGCAAGTGTATAAGGGAACATCATCCCGACAATTGCACAACAGCAATGCGCATCTGCACTAAGTGCCATAAGGGTCAACACCATACTGCACTTTGTGGGGACACAAGTATAAAGTCTCCCAAACCACAGGAGGAGGAAGGAGCTACAGCATCAGTAAAACTTTGTACTGTGTTACCTGACATAAGTGTCTTCACAACCAGGTCTAACCATAAATCAGCTCTACCTACTGCACGATTGATCATTAGAAATGGAAAGAATAAAGCCACCGTACGTGGATTATTTGATCAGGGGTCCCAACTGACCTTTATATCCAAGGAGTTGGTAGATAAACTGAAACTTACACCTGTAGAGGAGACACGGATAAACATAAAGGGATTCCTGACTAACTCGGGAACCCGAACTTACGGGGTAGTACGACCCACAGTACGACTAGGAGGTTATGTACGAAAGGTACCAGCACTAGTAGTAGATAGATTTCCAACAGACCTGTATATAGAAGGTCTAGGAACAACAGCCAAATTCCTGGAAGAAAAGGGAATTCCTTTGGCTGATAACATTACATCGGACAACCTTTCCGATATTGGAATCCTTATGGGATCAGATGTCTACCATAAGTTTATCATAGGAAAGGAAGATTACCACGGTATGAACGTGTTACCATCTGCAGGTGGCTATTTACTAACAGGCCCAGTATTACGGCTAAAACAACCCGCACCTGTGGATCACCAACATGCCAACACAGTAATGGTTGCATGACTAGGAGAACAGTCTCCACTGCAACTCAGAGACATTTCCGAGGATGAGCTTGATCCCCCAGTATATAAGTTATGGGACCTGGCAACTCTCGGCATTGTCCCTGAACAACCTAGTCCAGATGATGACTGGACTTATAAACAATACCTAGACTCAGTTATCTACAGAGATAATCAGTACTGGGTCAGGTTACCATGGAAGCTGAATCACCCTCAGCTACCCATCAACTACTTCATGGCACAAAATCAATTAAGATCACAGGTGTTACGTTTACAAAGACAACCTGAGAACTTGAAGTTGTACCATGAAATAATACAGAAGCAGCTCGATGACAAATTTATCGAAGTTGTAACAAATGATGACCCAAAGGAAGGACATTATCTGCCACACCACCATGTTCAGAAGGATTCTGCGACTACCCCACTACGGATAGTATTTAATTGCAGTGCTAAGATGGGGCAGAATAGTGTTTCGTTAAATGACTGCCTTCAAACAGGCCCAAGCCTAACACAAAGGCTTTATGACGTGCTGTTAAAGTTTCGTATAGGGACTTATGCATATACGGCCGACATTAGCAAGGCATTCCTTAGGGTAGGTCTTCAAGAAGAAGACCGGAACTACACAAAGTTCCTATGGATTAAGGATCCTAATGATCCAAACAGTGAAATAATCACTTATAGGTTTGCGTCTGTTTTGTTCGGAGCCACGAGCTCACCATTTCTGCTTCAAGCTACCTTGGATACGCACTTGAAGAAGTCCAATAGCCCGAACAAGACAGAAATTAGCGAAAACCTGTATGTGGATAACTTTCAAGGAACAGCCAACAGTGAAAGTAAGCTGTTGGACATATACCATGAGGCCAATCGAGAATTAATGGGAGCCAATATGCCTCTCCAGTCTTGGGTCTCTAACAATGACAAATTAAAACAACTGATCACAACTGAATTTCCCGACTACCAAGTACCCGAGATGACAAAGGTACTAGGTGTCCAATGGAACACGACAACCGATCAGTTGACAATCAAGTCAGTGGAGACAGATACCACTAACTTAACAATGAGAAAATTGCTATCACAAGTCAGCAAACCCTTCGACCCATTAGGCTTATTAAGTCCAATACTAATTAATGGGAAGATGATAATACAGGAATGTTGGCAACAAAAGATAGGCTGGGATGATCTACTAACACCTGCCCTACAAGAAAAATGGCAAGGGTTAGTGAAAGATTTAAGCATCCTAGAGTCTGTCAAGTTCCCTAGGAACACAACAGTAAATGAAAAGGAACCAATTAAGCTGCATGTATTTTGTGATGCCTCAGGAAAGGCTTATGGTACAGTAGCTTACCTGGTCTCAAATGGGCAAGCCAATTTGCTCACATCAAAGGCCAGAGTGGCACCTTTAAAGAAAAGATCACTGCCACAACTGGAGTTAACAGCCTTACTGCTAGGTGTAAGATTGGCTCATTATCTGATCAAGGCCTTAAGCCACATCCACTTTACAGAAACAGTAGTATGGTCAGATAATGAGGCAGTGCTACAGTGGGTTAAAAACAATAACAGTAAGAATCCTTACGTGAGTAACCGCGTTAAGGAAATACGAGAGTTGTCAGCAGGGTATAAACTAAGATATGTACCTACTAAAGAGAATCCAGCTGACTATCTCTCCCGAGGCCTGACTTTACGGCAATTAACAAAGGCAGAGATGTGGTTCAATGGACCTCAGTGGCTAATCAGCGACCAGTGGCCTGAACAAAAGCCACAAGTCATTGTGACCAATGTCACTGTTCCCACTGAGAACCCGGAACTACCTCAGACTTTGGTAATTGATCCTGCTCGGTACTCTGAACTGAACAAACTTGTAGGTGTCACTCAAGTAGTGTTTGATTTTCTAAAGAAAATAGGAATCAAGCATAATTTCCCTAGTGCCTTAAGGTACTGGGTTAAAAGAGCTCAGACCGACACATTCGGGACAGAAATTGACAATGTTCCTAAGAAGCTACAACATGATCTGGGTCTCTGGTTAGACACTGACAATTATAATTTGATAAGATGCGGAGGACGCTTACAACATGCTGACATAGATCTGGAAGCAAAAAATCCAATATTGCTCCCTCGTCACCACATAGTAAGCAAACTAATTGTGTTACATATACACAAATACTACACTCTGCATGGTGGGGTATTAGATACTCTCACAGAATTAAGACAACACTACTGGCTACCCCAAGGTAGACAGACAGTAAAATCCATAATCAAATCCTGTGTTGTATGCCGGAGATACGATGCCAGAGTGTGTCCATATCCTGGCCCTCCTCCACTTCCGAAGGAACGAGTCGTACATATTCATCCTTTTGAGACAACAGGAGTAGATTTCACAGGAGCACTAACACTGACAGGCACTAAAGACAAGAAACCAGTAAAGGCCTATATCTGTCTTTTTACTTGTGCCACAACAAGGGCAGTCCATCTAGAAGTGACTCCCGATATGAGTGCCGAAGCATTCTTACAGGCTTTCCGCAGGTTTGCTTCACGTAGATCTTGTCCCAAGTTAATGATTTCAGACAATGGGTCCAACTTGGTGGCAGGAGAAGCATGCCTGAGGAAAATCTGGACACACCCCAAGGTACGCACAGCCCTAACTCAACGGCAGTGCTATTGGAAATTCATACCTCCCAGAGCACCATGGCATGGAGGCTTCTTAGGAACATTGTCAATTTCTGTCCCGAATGTGTCGGTCTGAGCTCTTTTAACCCAGTACCTTAAGGCACTAGGGAAATTATGCTTGATTCCTATTTTCTTTAGAAAATCAAACACTACTTGAGTGACACCTACAAGTTTGTTCAGTTCAGAGTACCGAGCAGGATCAATTACCAAAGTCTGAGGTAGTTCCGGGTTCTCAGTGGGAACAGTGACATTGGTCACAATGACTTGTGGCTTTTGTTCAGGCCACTGGTCGCTGATTAGCCACTGAGGTCCATTGAACCACATCTCTGCCTTTGTTAATTGCCGTAAAGTCAGGCCTCGGGAGAGATAGTCAGCTGGATTCTCTTTAGTAGGTACATATCTTAGTTTATACCCTGCTGACAACTCTCGTATTTCCTTAACGCGGTTACTCACGTAAGGATTCTTACTGTTATTGTTTTTAACTGAAGGTAAACAGGAGCACACAGGATGCTACCAGCTTGGAAGCTACTAGTCATGTAATTGTTTATAAGTATTAAAGTCAGTAACCAAGCGATGGCTTTATATCAACCCTACAACCAAGACTTCCTCAGTAACACACAAACACCACAAGACGGAGGAGAATAGTGATTACAATTATTGAGACGAGGGATGAGAAAATTTTAGAAGAGTGTACCAAATCCCAGCTGCAGCTAGTGGCGGACCACTTTGGGATAAAGTTGAGATCATCCAAGGTGGCAGAGCGACGAATAGAGATCGTGACTCAGCTCAAGGCACGAGAAGAGGCCACTAGGGAAGAACCGTCCCAAGCACCTGACAGTGTTGGTGGGGACCGGAGCAATGGAGGAAGCAGCAGGGGGGTCCAGCGGAAGCAGGAGACTTGTGAAATTGGAGATGATAAAGATGCAGTTGGAGGCGCAGCTGAGGAGGGAAGAGCATGAACGAGACGTCCAGCTGCAAAGGGAAGAGCGTGAGTGGCAGCTGGGATGGGAAGAGCGAGAGGCACAACTTTGATGGAAGGAGCGAGAGGCACAGCTGAAACGGGAAGAGCGAGAAACGCAATTACGATGGGAAGAGCGTGACGCCAAGATCCAGTTACGTCGACAGGAGATACAGGCCAACAAGGAGGTCGAGCTGAGGCAGGCGGAGCTCGGGGTGACCCCACCACCACTCAGGCAGAAATTGAAATTGAAATAAGTTTATTGAGGTAAAAATACACACAAAGGGATGAGGTAGCTCAAGCTATTCTCACCCCATTCAGTACAACGTGTTAATATATACATAGACACACATCACAAATAAACATATTACCAAACATTCTGAGAGGTAAACATATACATTTCCCCCTTCACAAGTAGTATGGTATCAGACGTACACACAAATACTTTTATGACCTAGGTATACTGTATAGACAATTTGCAAGACACCTGCAGATAATTCAACAAAATATTACAATCTTGGTGCAAAATTCTTATATCTCTCAAGAATATCATCAACCTTTCCGTTGTGACACATCCAGGCTATTTGTTCAGGAACAGTCTTTATCTCAGTGTTTCTATATACATTAATCAACGGACAATCAAGAACATAATGGGCCAGGGTGTGAGACCTTAACATACCACATAGTTTACACTTCGTGTCATTATCATGAACATCTATCCCATATTCCCAGTAATATTTGTACCCAAGCCTGAGCCGCATGTACACAGAGTCACTCCAAGCATTTCTCCCTTTACTATAAGTGAAATGGGTGTTTTGACTCACATACATGTAGTGTTGCATGGTTTGACTACTCTCATACATTATCTCTCTCCTCTCCACTCCCGCCTGTGCCTGAATATTTCTGATTTTGCTTCTTATTTGTCTCATTGTGAATTCACATTCAATGTCAACTTGTGGTTTTGATGTGGCACGTTTGGCCAAGTCATCCGCCACCTCGTTGAGCACTATACCAACATGAGATGGAATCCACATGAATTTCACACTATAACCTTTCAGCTGTATCTCAGTTATTCTTCTCTTACAGTCCTCAACTATAGACATGAAGACTGGGTTTCGACTGTTTAAGGACTCCAGTGCTCCTCGGCTATCGACAAATACAAAAACATTTTTGTAGTCATGACGTACTTCCTCCAAACACGCCAGAATGGCCTGCAGTTTAGCTTGTGTGGATGATATATAATTACTAAGCCGGAGTTCAATTATCCTTGTCCACAGTCCCAAACTCCATATATTCCCTTATTAGGACACCACACCCGGCCCTGCCATCCTCCGCCACCGACCCGTCGCAATATACATGTAAACTGTTGCCTCTTGGTAACCGAGATATCATGCTTCCATACAAACACCGTAATTGTCCCGGTTCATGATGAATCTTTTTCACCTTGAGGGGTACAATTTCGACGTCTATTTTCTGTACTTTCCAGGGAGCAGACATATTACACTGTCGAGAGGGTTTACAGCAGTCAAGTACGTCATATTCCCTGAGGTCATGAGCTAATCCCCTCGTGTAGCGTGTCTCCCTCAGTTTCCTGGAAATGTGTACGTCACTCAAGCAGGTCTGAACGCTCTCAAACAGCTTATCCCCTCCTTTTCTCCGCATGAAACGAATAGATACTCTAGTGTTAATGTCACGGACTCTATCACACACACTCTGTAAATTTAATTCCATTTTCATTATTTCAATCATTGCATTTCTTTGACATCCAAGAATAATCCTCATAGCCTCGTTCTGTATCAGCTCTATTTTTTGAATTCTGCCTTGGCCTGTGGAAGACAATATGGGTGCTGCGTAGTCTATCAGGGACCGAACAGTGCTTATGTATAACATCCGCAAGATAGGTACCCCAACACCTATACCAGAAAAAGCCAGTGCTTTCAGAGGATGCAGACGGGCTTTACATAAGGTGCTGATATGATTTATTTCAGCATTTTTACTCTCACATGTGTATCCAACATACATGCCCAGATACTTGTACTTCTGAACACGGCTCAGTTCCACACCATTTAGAGTAAGTGTTATATTTCTTCGTTTCCTATACTCGTATTTAGTTTTATCTGCATTTATAACTAAGCCTAACTTGTGACAGGTTGTACCAAGTATGTTAAGAGCAGTTTGAATTTTGTTCCCAGAAGTGCCTTGTATAAGAATGTCATCAGCATATATGATCGTCGTGACCCCTGGAGGATACATCTCTGATACTAATCTGTTCATTAATACATTGAATAAGGTGGGACTTAATACTCCCCCTTGTGGGGTACCTAACTGAAACCTCCGTTCCTCAGACATGTATCCCTGGTAATACACCTGACCTTTTCTGCCTTGTAGATAATCCCTTATCCAGTGTAGCAATCTCCCTGTTATTCCCAGATTGACTAATTCGTATAAGATTACTTCCCCATTGGCTTTATCAAATGCTCCTTGTAGATCAACAAAAACTCTACAATTGTCATCCACATTAGACAAACACTTTAAGAGACAATCCGCAGTACTTTTGCCTTTGATAAAACCAAAGAGATTACTGGACATGTTATCACCTACAAGGTAGAGTAGCCTATTTAACAAAATCTCAGGCAGAAGGATGCCCACCGGGGTGAAGAAACAAGACCTGCCAGTTTTTGTACTTCATGAGGCAGAGGGTTTTTTCGACCATTTTGAGAGGGTTACGACCATGAAGAAATGGCCGGAAGTGGATTGGGCGGAACTGGTCCAGAGTAGACTGACTGGCGAGGCACGGGAGGCTTTTAACATGCTGGACCTCGACGAGTGTGCAAGTTATGAGGCCGTGAAGAGTGCCATGATCCATTCTTTCAAATTGACGCCGGAACTGTACAGGAAGAGATTCCAGGAGTGCACCCAAGCGCTGAGGAAGTCGTACGCCGAGACTGCCAGAGAAATGGAGTGGAGGTACTTGAGGTGGCTGAAGGGCGAGGGGTGCGGAGACAGCTGAAGAGATTAAGCAGCTGATGGTTATGGAAAATTTCATGTCTGTACTCCACCCAGAGCTGAGGGTTAGAGTACGAGAAGTAGACATTACAGACCTCTAGATAGCAACTGATCGAGCGGACATGTTGGAGGAGGCATTGGGTTCTCTGAAAGAGAGTCGACCCAGACGGCCAGTTGTACGACCGCTCGTGGAGGAGCCATCGAGAGGTGAAGAGTGGGTATAAGCCAGGTGTATCGTACCACTCAAGTGACAAGACCCAAGCCCAGGTGAGCTTGCGGAACCCGTGAGGAAGTTTCCGAGTGGCAGTACAGGTAGGAGATATGGTGCAAGCAGCTCGAATAGAGAGTACGTGTCTGGGAGTTCTGACAGGACCCAGAGCGCGACGACCCAACAAGGTGTCGTCCATGTGACTGGGAGAGGTCTACCCAGAGTAGACCTCAACCTCAACAGAGTAGAGATGTTACAACTGTGGTAAAGAAGGGACATTATGCTCGAGAGTGTGACAAACACCAGAAGAAAGTGGAACTAATGTTGGAAGAAGAGAGGGTAGTTACCCATACCCCTTACTATAATGGTTCCAATGTAAATGGTTGGGAGATAAAGTTGGGTGAGCATCCTTTCGTTTTCGGGGTTAGAGTGAGGTTTGGGAAGTCTGATCCTTTGGAAGTTGCAGTGCTTCGCGATATTAGCGCTGATGTATGTATGGTAGCCAGGGATATTCTGCCCGAGGATTTTGATGAGTCACCTGTGGGAGTAGTAAGACTACGCAGTGTTGGGTAGGAATGCAGGTTACCGTTTCACGAGGTGCAGCTGGTTTCCGACTATGGAGTCGAAAAGGCCATTGTAGCTGTAGCCCCAAAGTTACCCCCTGAAACATGTCCAGATGGTGCTGGGCAACGACTTGGGTGGAGGCAGCGTACAACCTGATTGGGCCAGGAGCGCCAATGTATCGGGCGGTGGTGAAAAATTGTCAGGTAAGGTACCGGTCAACTCAGGCAGCAGTGATAGAGCCGACCGCACCGATGATAACGTCGCCAAGGAGGACGACGACAAGGGCGAAAGTGCAGAGAGGTCGTCGGAGGTCGTGGAGAGCCCCGACGAGGACCTGCGACTAAGCCTAATGATGCACGTGGAGGAGTGGCGAGGAGCAGCAGTAGTACAGGCGCCTGGGGCGATGGAAGAACTGCAGACCGCACTCCCTCCACCTGGAGGTGTGAGCAAAGTGAGCTCAGTGAGTGAGCAGCAGCTGTGAGGGACAGAATGGAGGAGCCACAATGCACTGTTTCCTGCCAGCCAGGAAACTAGTAGTAGGGATAAAAAGAACCACTGTGGTGGGGTGAGCCACAGTGAGGTAATTGGGCCTGACCACGAAACGACAAAGACGTTTACAGGGAAGAAGCTTTCGTGGAGGAATGAAGAAGTTCGTCGAGAGCAGTGGAATGGATGGTATTGGAATGGCATTAGTAAGAATAGAGTAGGGAACAGGTACACCCAGGGTAGGCGCCGGCCTAGCCAGAGGAGCACTGGGTCATTGCAAAAGCCTAGTGTGGAAGAGAGGAAGTTGCTGGATAGAGGACTGGTAACAGGTGTTGCTGTGAGGGGACAACGCACTTACGGGAGAAGAGGAACCGATAAGAGAGAGAAGGTTTGCGAAAAGTAGATCCTCAGAGGAAGCATGGAGTACATGTAGGACGCAGTGGAAGTGCAAGGGCACCTCAGAGTGCACGATGCAGTGGAGGCACTACATGCACTGAACCTTGGAGTGGGGACAAGTCGTTGGAGTTATTACGATGGTTGTTGTTGTGTGTCGGTGTTGGTCGTCCTTCCTTTCGGACAACCAACCAAAAATTCCGTAGAGTGCTTACTTTGATTAGATCATCATCCTGGATGCTTCTGGCACTTGGAGAGGGGCTTAGCGTCACACATTTAGGGGATGCAGCTCCAACACTAGCCTCGTTGTCACATGGACACACCCACTCGAGCCGCCATGACTACAGACTCTCTCCTTTTGTGGTATGATCTCCTCAATCCCCTTTTTCTTTGATTTTACTCCGTTCTACCCTGTCCACAGCTATGGTTCCTGGTTCTTTCTATCTCTCTCTCTTTCTCTTTCCTATTTTCTGAGAACCCTCACAAGGACAAAGACAAACACCGGCAAATTTGAACACATTTATTGGACAAGGAACATGGACAATACATATACACGTATAATAATATATCTCCAACACACTATACTATTGTAGTCAGGTTGCACTCCAACCAATACCATCAGGACTCTATCATCTGCTTATCAAGTAGTATCCTAACTCCTGACTCACCCCCTAATACTACCCACCTCATCAAGTAGGTCAAGTCTTATAAGATAAGGCAATGTTGTACTATCAGCAAGAGAATATATATATATATATATATATGTCGTACCTAGTAGCCAGAACTCACTTTTTGGCCTACTATTCAAGGCCCGATTTGCCTAATAAGCCAAGTTTTTCTGAATTAATATATTTTTTCTAATTTTTTTCTTATGAAATGATAAAGCTACCCATTTCATTATGTATGAGGTCAATTTTTTTTTATTGGAGTTAAAATTAACGTAGATATATGACCGAACCTAACCAACCCTACCTAACCTAACCTAACCTATCTTTATAGGTTAGGTTTGGTTAGGTAGCCGAAAAAGTTAGGTTAGGTTAGGTTAGGTAGGTTAGGTAGTCGAAAAACAATTAATTCATGAAAACTTGGCTTACTAGGCAAATTTGGCCTTGCATAGTAGGCTGAGAAGTGAGTTCTGGCTACTAGGTACGACATATATATATATATATATATATATATATATGTCGTACCTAGTAGCCAGAACGCACTTCTCAGCCTACTATGCAAGGCCCGATTTGCCTAATAAGCCAAGTTTTCCTGAATTAATATATTTTCTCTAATTTTTTTCGTATGAAATGATAAAGCTACCCATTTCATTATGTATGAGGTCAATTTCTTTTTATTGGAGTTGAAATTAACGTAGATATATGACCGAACCTAACCAACCGTACCTAACCTAACCTAACCTATCTTTATAGGTTAGGTTAGGTTAGGTAGCCGAAAAAGTTAGGCTAGGTTAGGTTAGGTAGGATAGGTAGCCGAAAAACAATTAATTCATGAAAACTTGGCTTATTAGGCAAATCGGGCCTTGCATAGTAGGCTGAGAAGTGCGTTCTGGCTACTAGGTACGACATATATATATATATATATATATATATATATATATATATATATGTCGTACCTAGTAGCCAGAACTCACTTCTCAGCCTACTATTGAAGGCCCGATTTGCCTAATAAGCCAAGTTTTCATGAATTAATGTTTTTTCGTCTACCTAACCTACCTAACCTAACCTAACCTAGCTTTTTTTGGCTACCTAACCTAACCTTACCTATATATATAGGTTAGGTTAGGTTAGGTAGGGTTGGTTAGGTTCGGTCATATATCTACGTTAATTTTAACTCCAATAAAAAAAAATTGACCTCATACATAATGAAATGGGTAGCTTTATCATCTCATAAGAAAAAAATTTTAGTAAATATATTAATTCAGGAAAACTTGGCTTATTAGGCAAATCGGGCCTTGAATAGTAGGCTGAGAAGTGAGTTCTGGCTACTAGGTACGACATATATATATATATATATATATATATATATATATATATGTCGTACCTAATAGCCAGAACGCACTTCTCAGCCTACTATGCAAGGTCCGATTTGCCTAATAAGCCAAGTTTTCATGAATTAATTGTTTTTCGACTACCTAACCTACCTAACCTAACCTAACCTAACTTTTTCGGCTACCTAACCAAACCTAACCTATAAAGATAGGTTAGGTTAGGTTAGGTAGGGTTGGTTAGGTTCGGTCATATATCTACGTTAATTTTAACTCCAATAAAAAAAAAATGACCTCATACATAATGAAATGGGTAACTTTATCATTTCATAAGAAAAAAATTAGAAAAAATATATTAATTCAGGAAAACTTGGCTTATTAGGCAAATCGGGCCTTGAATAGTAGGCCAAAAAGTGAGTTCTGGCTACTAGGTACGACATATATATATATATATATATATATATATATATATATATATATATATATATATGTCGTACCTAGTAGCCAGAACGCACTTCTCGGCCTACTATGCAAGGCCCGATTTGCCTAATAAGCCAAGTTTTCCTGAATTATTATATTTTCTCTAATTTTTTTTCTGATGAAATGATAAAGCTACCCATTTCATTATGTATGATGTAAATTTTTTTTTATTGGAGTTAAAATTAACGTAGATATATGACCGAACCTAACCAACCCTACCTAACCTATCTTTATAGGTTAGGTTAGGTTAGGTAGCCGAAAAAGTTAGGTTAGGTTAGGTAGGTTAGGTAGCCGAAAAACAAGGAATTCATGAAAACTTGGCTTATTAGGCAAATCGGGCCTTGCATAGTAGGCAGAGAAGTGCGTTCTGGCTACTAGGTACGACATATATATATATATATATATATTAGTATATTTTGGTAGCAGTCTTTCCTGTAGACATATATTATTAAATATGACCGAAAAAGTAAGATTAATAATTCTAACACGAATTTTCTCAATCTTTCGTACATTACGCTTCACTGTTGGAGGTAAATCAAAAATCACTTCTCCAAAATTCATTTTTATTTCTAGTCTGACGCGACACGGGCGCGTTTCGTAAAACTTATTACATTTTCAAAGACTTCACAAATACACAACTGATTAGAGCGTATCTCTGATTTTATATCTACATTTGAGTGAGGTGGGAGGGGTGATGTGGCATTAGAACAAGAGGGGATATTAATAGGGTATTAAAAGTATCAACACAAGACAGAACAGAAACAATGGGTATTGAATAGAAGTGTTTGTAGAAAGCCTATTGGTCCATATTTCTTGATGCTTCTATATTGGAGCGGAGTCTTGAGGTGGGTAGAATATAGTTGTGCAATAATTGGCTGTTGATTGCTGGTGTTGACTTCTTGATGTGTAGTGCCTCGCAAACGCTCTAATCAGTTGTGTATTTGTGAAGTCTTTGAAAATGTATTAAGTTTTACGAAACGCGCCCGTGTCGCGTCAGACTAGAAATAAAAATGAATTTTGGAGAAGTGATTTTTGATTTACCTCCAACAGTGAAGCGTAATGTACGAAAGATTGAGAAAATTCGTGTTAGAATTATTAATCTTACTTTTTCGGTCATATTTAATAATATATATATATATATATATATATATATATATATATATATATATATATATATATATATATACGACATATATATATATATATATATATATATATATATATATATATATATATATATATATATATATATATATATATATATATATATATATAACTGAAAACTCACACCCCAGAAGTGACTCGAACCCATACTCCCACAACTGGTATGTACAGGGACGCCTTAATCCGCTTGACCATCACGACCGGACATAAGGAAGTGATAGCCGAGGCTATATGAACCACTTCCCCGCCGGCACTCGGATGGTAATCTTGGGCATAGCATTTTATCAAATCACCTCATTCTTTGGGGCACACGTGAGGAACACAAATGCAAACAAGCCTGAATGGTCCCCAGGACTATATACAACTGAAAACTCACACCCCAGAAGTGACTCGAACCCATACTCCCACAACTGGTATGTACAGGGACGCCTTAATCCGCTTGACCATCACGACCGGACATAAGGAAGTGATAGCCGAGGCTATATGAACCACTTCCCCGCCGGCACTCGGATGGTAATCTTGGGCATAGCATTTTATCAAATCACCTCATTCTTTGGGGCACACGTGAGGAACACAAATGCAAACAAGCCTGAATGGTCCCCAGGACTATATACAACTGAAAACTCACACCCCAGAAGTGACTCGAACCCATACTCCCACAACTGGTATGTACAGGGACGCCTTAATCCGCTTGACCATCACGACCGGACATAAGGAAGTGATAGCCGAGGCTATATGAACCACTTCCCCGCCGGCACTCGGATGGTAATCTTGGGCATAGCATTTTATCAAATCACCTCATTCTTTGGGGCACACGTGAGGAACACAAATGCAAACAAGCCTGAATGGTCCCCAGGACTATATACAACTGAAAACTCACACCCCAGAAGTGACTCGAACCCATACTCCCACAACTGGTATGTACAGGGACGCCTTAATCCGCTTGACCATCACGACCGGACATAAGGAAGTGATAGCCGAGGCTATATGAACCACTTCCCCGCCGGCACTCGGATGGTAATCTTGGGCATAGCATTTTATCAAATCACCTCATTCTTTGGGGCACACGTGAGGAACACAAATGCAAACAAGCCTGAATGGTCCCCAGGACTATATACAACTGAAAACTCACACCCCAGAAGTGACTCGAACCCATACTCCCACAACTGGTATGTACAGGGACGCCTTAATCCGCTTGACCATCACGACCGGACATAAGGAAGTGATAGCCGAGGCTATATGAACCACTTCCCCGCCGGCACTCGGATGGTAATCTTGGGCATAGCATTTTATCAAATCACCTCATTCTTTGGGGCACACGTGAGGAACACAAATGCAAACAAGCCTGAATGGTCCCCAGGACTATATACAACTGAAAACTCACACCCCAGAAGTGACTCGAACCCATACTCCCACAACTGGTATGTACAGGGACGCCTTAATACCAGATACCAGTTGTGGGAGTATGGGTTCGAGTCACTTCTGGGGTGTGAGTTTTCAGTTGTATATAGTCCTGGGGACCATTCAGGCTTGTTTGCATTTGTGTTCCTCACGTGTGCCCCAAAGAATGAGGTGATTTGATAAAATGCTATGCCCAAGATTACCATCCGAGTGCCGGCGGGGAAGTGGTTCATATAGCCTCGGCTATCACTTCCTTATGTCCGGTCGTGATGGTCAAGCGGATTAAGGCGTCCCTGTACATACCAGTTGTGGGAGTATGGGTTCGAGTCACTTCTGGGGTGTGAGTTTTCAGTTGTATATAGTCCTGGTGACCATTCAGGCTTGTTTGCATTTGTGTTCCTCACGTGTGCCCCAAAGAATGAGGTGATTTGATAAAATGCTATGCCCAAGATTACCATCCGAGTGCCGGCGGGGAAGTGGTTCATATAGCCTCGGCTATCACTTCCTTATGTCCGGTCGTGATGGTCAAGCGGATTAAGGCGTCCCTGTACATACCAGTTGTGGGAGTATGGGTTCGAGTCACTTCTGGGGTGTGAGTTTTCAGTTGTATATAGTCCTGGGGACCATTCAGGCTTGTTTGCATTTGTGTTCCTCACGTGTGCCCCAAAGAATGAGGTGATTTGATAAAATGCTATGCCCAAGATTACCATCCGAGTGCCGGCGGGGAAGTGGTTCATATAGCCTCGGCTATCACTTCCTTATGTCCGGTCGTGATGGTCAAGCGGATTAAGGCGTCCCTGTACATACCAGTTGTGGGAGTATGGGTTCGAGTCACTTCTGGGGTGTGAGTTTTCAGTTGTATATAGTCCTGGGGACCATTCAGGCTTGTTTGCATTTGTGTTCCTCACGTGTGCCCCAAAGAATGAGGTGATTTGATAAAATGCTATGCCCAAGATTACCATCCGAGTGCCGGCGGGGAAGTGGTTCATATAGCCTCGGCTATCACTTCCTTATGTCCGGTCGTGATGGTCAAGCGGATTAAGGCGTCCCTGTACATACCAGTTGTGGGAGTATGGGTTCGAGTCACTTCTGGGGTGTGAGTTTTCAGTTGTATATAGTCCTGGGGACCATTCAGGCTTGTTTGCATTTGTGTTCCTCACGTGTGCCCCAAAGAATGAGGTGATTTGATAAAATGCTATGCCCAAGATTACCATCCGAGTGCCGGCGGGGAAGTGGTTCATATAGCCTCGGCTATCACTTCCTTATGTCCGGTCGTGATGGTCAAGCGGATTAAGGCGTCCCTGTACATACCAGTTGTGGGAGTATGGGTTCGAGTCACTTCTGGGGTGTGAGTTTTCAGTTGTATATAGTCCTGGGGACCATTCAGGCTTGTTTGCATATATATATATATATATATATATATATATATATATATATATATATATATATATATATATATATATATATATATATATATATATATATATATATATATATATAAACACATACAAGGAAAACGAGCCTATGACTGCAATAACATAAATATCAGTATAAATATTCCTTGATATACAACAGTAATCAGTCAATTACCCTATCAGTCCTAGAACACACATGCATGTCTCTGCAGGTAATCCAGACTACGGTTTAAACTCTATGCTTCAGTATAAGTACTCCTTGGCACAAAAATGGTAATCAATCACTCACCTTGCACTGCATCTTGCACGCTAATGACAACCAAACACTCTACCAACTCCCTACAAGTAATCAACTAGAACTTCCCTTCCACATCTGGAAGTTCACTACCCTGACATCATCAGGATCTTCCGGGTTTATCTACCAGGATCTGCTGCAGCTCTTCCAAGTTGCTACACCATGAAGTCTTTGAGTAACAATGGTGCAACACCATTGTTGTCAGTTCTTTCCCAAGTTCTTTCCCAAGAGGCAGACAAGAGAAGCTCCAGCATATTTCAACAATCTTAAGTATTGTAGTACAGGATGATGATAGTGAGTGGTGTCCCAGAGAACATAAAGGTATAGTGCTTTTGAAAAATAGGTGAGATAACAGGAATGTGCCAAGGGAAGTGAAAAATTGGATGAGAAAAATTTGCCCTGGTGTTTCCAGTGCAGAGAAGAACATTCAAGATGGCCGCCGGCAAGAGGAAATAAAAAACAGACCTTGATATTGCTGGATTCAATGAAGAAATCATTGATATAACCAGTCTATACAACAAGTTGGTAAAATTAGATACTATAGTGAACTCTCATGTAGAAATAATTAGTAAATTGAAAGAAAGTAATGACCTTTTAAATAGCAAAGTTGTATGTCTTGATGGTTTAGTGAAAGACTTGTGCAAGGATAAGAATCAATTGGAAACAAATTGCAAAGCCATGGAAGAAGAAAATAAACTCTTCAAAATAGCTAAGGAAGAAGTTAAAGTAAATTTAAACATAAATGACTACAATAGGTTAGGTAAGGAAATTCAACAGGAGAAACAGCTTTTGTCAGCACAGATAGAGGAAGTTACACAGGGAATAGAACAGTGCAAGAAAGATATGCAACTAATCTTTTCACAAGTGGCCAAGGAGAAGGAAAAACTTGAAGAAGCAGTAAAGGAAGTCAAACACTGCAGCAACCAAGATAAAACAAACATTAGGCTGGAAGTGAGAAAAGAATTGGCATCTAACCCGAAGTTGGTGCAAAACACAGTTGATCGAAGTAAGTCCCTGATAATTTTTGGCTGCATAGAAAAGGAGATAACATCTAGGTCAGAAAGAGCTATAGAAGAAGCAAAAGTAGTAGATAAAATTGTTGGCCTCGTGGAAGGTCTTACAACTATAGAGAATGTGTGCGACTACAGGAGAATAGGCAGATATGTAAAAAGGAAAGATCGACCTTTGAGGATCACCCTAAATGGTGCCAAACAGATGGAAGAAGTACTAAGGAATGCTAGAAAATTACAAAGTGATGAGGATGGGAAAGTGTGGTCGTTAAGACGAGATCTTTCAAAAGAAGATAGAGAGAAGCTGAAACGTGAACCTCGCCGAGGCAAAACGTTTAAATGAGAGCAGGAATGAAGAAGAAATCAATTCATTTTTCTACAAAGTGATAGGGGTAGGCAGACCAGTAAAGTGGTACATAAAGGCAAACCAACAAAATCATTAGAGAGAGGGGGAGTGAAAAATAAGAAGAAGGGGGACAAGTTCCTGAAGATTGCATACACCAACATAGATGGAGTAAGATCGAAGATACTGGAGTTAAGTGATGTAATACAGCTGCAGACACCGGACATTGTTGCACTCACGGAGACAAAACTTGAAGATGTTATTTTAAATGAGGTCATTTTCCCAAGGGGCTACTCAATTTGGAGACGGGACAGAAAAATTAGGAAAGGCGGTGGCGTTGCTGTGCTGGTGAAAGAACGCCTAACGGTGAACGAAATAATGACTGCCAATCCAAAAGAAGTGACATAATAGCACTAGAGATCTGCCATGAGGATGATAAACTAATGAACATAAATGCATATAGTCCACCGTCAAGCAGCACATGGTCAAAGGAGGAGCTAGATAGTAAACGAGAAGGTCTTATAACAATAATGAGAGATAATAGCGAGAGCGGATAACGATAGATCACTACTGCTGATAGTCGGCGACTTCAACTTGAAATCCATAGACTGGGAAGCATATGAAGCTAAAACAGAAGATTTTTGGACCTGTAAATTTGTAGATCTCATCCTGGAAACATTCTTGTATCAACATGTTAAACAAGCTACGAGGATGAGGGAAGGGGACGTTCCCTCCGTGCTAGATTTGATATTTATCAGGAAGGAGGTAGAAATATTTGACATTCATTACCTTCCTCCCTTTGGTAAAAGTGACCATGTCTTTTTGGGAATAAAGTATGCAGTGTGAAGAAAAGAAGATTTTCTTATTTTTCTTAAATTTTCTTATTTTCTGGAAGAAAATAAGAAGGTTGATGCAATTGAAAATCTTGACTTTAGGAGAGGACATTATGGCAACCTTAGAAATTTTTTTAGTGAGTATAATTGGACAGACTTGTTGCTAGGCAAGGAAGTGAATGAGATGTATGTCAAGTTTTGTGAAATATATGATAAAGGGACAACAAAATTTATACCAAAACAGAGATGCAGAACTAGGAAACAGGATTGGTTCAACAGAAATTCCGAGAGGGCCAGAGACCAGCAATGTGCCCTCTGCCCGCAAGTCCAACACACTCCGTTCCTCCTTGGACTATGGTGTTTTGGACTGCTAGGACTAGTCCTTTGGGGACTACCTGGAGGCGTCTTCAAAGCACTTTGTGGGACGGGTCTCTCTTCTTCCGGTCGAGATTTGCCAAACAGACGTGGGTAATTCTTCGGGACATACCTAGTAGAGGATCGATGAGTTAGGATGTACTCCTCAGCCATAGTGGCTGCCGCAATCAAGGTCTCTACCTGCAGCTCTTCTAAGTATGTCTTGAGATCTCCAGACAGACATTCCTTAAACTCCTCCAACAAAACGAGCTGCTCGAGTTGTTCTTTCGTCTTCACCTTTCGAGATGCATACCACTCCTGAAAAAGCCGTTCCTTGATGTTCGCAAACTCGGTGAACGTGTGCTCCGGGGTCTTCTTCAGGCTCCTGAACTTTTGGCTATAAGCTTCAGGCACCAACTGGTAAGCCATGAGCATTACCTTCTTCACCTTGTCATAATCACAGGAGTCATCAAGGGACAACGTGGAGTAAGCAATTTGGGCCTTCCCAGTGAAGACGGACTGTATCATGAGGGCCCAATTCTCCTTTGGCCAATCCAAAGAGGCAGCAACCTTCTCGAAGGCAGCGAAGAACTTCGAAACTTCCTTTTCGTTGAATTTTGGGACCATCTTTATATTTCTTACATGATCGAAACTACTTGTTTCCTTTGTTTTCCTCTGACCACCTATTCGTAGCACTTCTAACTCGTGTAGTCTTTCCTTCTCCCTTTCTTCTCTTTCTCGCTCTAATTCTAACCGTTTTATTTCCATTTCCTTCTCTTTCATTTCCCGTTCTATTTCTAATTTCTTCCAAACTATCTCACGATTTATTTCTAAAGCACGCAATTTGATTGTTAGAAAACTTATATTCAGTTCACCCGCATCGCTTTCACTGTCACTACCTTTATCTTCCTTTTCAGTGGCAGCCACCTCACTTTCCTTTGTACTCTGTGCCTCGCTTCCCTGCTTCTCCCCGGCCTTTAAGTGCCTATGAACCTTCGACAAGATTTCGACACGGGAATCACTCACGTATTTTGATCTCTAGATAAGCACTCACCAGCACAAGTTCTTGCTTTCCAAGATATTTCAATCTAGCAAGACACTCCTTGTTCAGAAATTCCTGAACATCGTCCACATCCTCAATGGTCACTCTGCCATTTTATCACCTAAGTGGTGCACGAGCACTTAATGCACCACTTCACATGACACTAGGCACTTATAATAACCGAGCACCGCGCTCGCCAATACTGCACTTAATCACACTGAGCACTGCACATGTGACGTTCTAAAAATAACAAACAGGGGAATTATTCACAGGGGATTGCACTACGTCACCACCCCTATCTAACGTACTTAACAAGAGGTCGGATTCCGCTGGGGATGCCAATTATGTTACGGCCACAATGGGTCACAACCGGGTTCTTTTCAGGTGGTATTAGAGTTCTGGTATCCGGCCCTAAGTAAGTAGTGGCTTTCAAGGAGTGAGCTCGGCAATGCAAGTAAAACAAAAGGGGGGCTGTATTGAATACTACACTTCATAAAATGTCGCTATATTTACATATGATAACTTTTTCCATCACCTCTTAAATATTCCTAACAAAAGTATTAGTACACCTAATATGTAAAAGAAGACGAGAGAGATATCAAATAATATACACCTTGGAGATATTGGAGGGCCAAGTACCAAATCTACACAGTAAAATAACAACGTACTGGAGTGAACGATATGGAAGAAAATGTAGAATAGAACCAGTGAAGAGCAGAGGTGCCATTGGCACAATCAGAGAACACTGTATAAACATCAGAGGTCCGCGGTTGTTCAACACCCTCCCAGCAAGCATAAGAAATATTGCCGGAACAATCGTGGACATTTTCAAGAGGAAACTAGATTTATTCCTCCAAGGAGTGCCGGACCAACCGGGCTGTGGTGGGTATGTGGGCCTGCGGGCCGCTCCAAGCAACAGCCTGGTGGACCAAACTCTCACAAGTCAAGCCTGGCCTCGGGCCGGGCTTGGGGAGTAGAAGAACTCCCAGAACCCCATCAACCAGGTATCAACCAGGTACAAAAGTCTCATGGAACACTAAGCGCTCTTCGATGCTGGCGATGCTAAAGTGCTTCCTCATCCGTAGTACTGTCCTCAGCAGGTACCGGGACCGTAGTACTGTCCTCAGCAGGTACCGGGAAACAACAATGAGTCTATCCTGGCCACGGGCCAGCCAAACTACAGTCTCGCTAAGTGCTTCCTCGTGAAGGCCCACAATCACAGTCCAGCCTAGTGCTGGCAGATACCAATCAGCCTCGCGCTGCTGGACCACTTCACGTGCAAATACTAGGGTAGCAAGCCCTAGGCAGGAGCTTCGTGCAACTCGCTGGTTACTCTCCTCTTCCGCACCTTAGTCAGTCATCTCTTCTATTAGCCAGCCCCGAGTACAGCGAATCCTGTCACTGCCACTCCACAGGCAGACAGTAGAACACTTCCAGTTCTGCAGGCGATGAGTCACAATAACGTGGCTGAAGTATGTTGACCAGACCACACACTAGAAGTTGAAGAGACGACGACGTTTCGGTCCGTCCTGGACCATTCTCAAGTCGATTGTGATGAGGAGGATTGATTGATTGATTGATAAAGATTAAGCCACCCAAGAGGTGGCACGGGCATGAATAGCCCGTAAGTGGTACAATTTTGTTTTTTCCCAGTATTCTGAGGTTGCATTTAACCATCAAGCTGTTATCGCGGGGGAGGATACTGCTTCACAGTCTTTATGAGGGTGTCCAGCTGCTGGACACGTTTGTTGACCAGGAGAGTGGCTGTGTTGATGGCTTCAGGGTGGCCACTGCATGATTCAGGAACTCTTAAAGCTCTTCTAAGGTCATTGGTTGCTTCACATTCCAGAAGATAGTGAAGTAATGGCTTTTCTGTGACAGTTTGGCAGAAGATGCACTCTCTCTGTCGGGGTTCACCAATCTCCCAGTTGCATCTGTAACCTAGACGTAGTCTATATAACCTAACTGCTATTTCCCTGTGGATTCCTTTTGGGATATTTAACCTTTCTAATTTGGTTGCCTATAGAAACCATGTTGCAGATGGCGAACCTTCAGCTATTCTCTGGTGTAGGTCGGCTTTGTTGAGATGTGAGAGTTTTTTGGTGATGATGTTTTTTATGTTCTCTAGGCTGGGTTGAATTGTTTTATGTATCACTGGATGACGAGTTGCCAATTTAGCAATTTCATCAGCTTTTTCATTTAATGGGATTCCAATATAGGATGGGATCCAGTTTAAAGTTATGTTGAGTCCTTTGCCTTTAGCGACTGCTCCAAGATACAAAATGGTGGTAATTATTTCCACATTATCTTTCCTCTGTTTTTGTCCTAGTATTTGAAGTGCAGCTTTTGAGTCTGTGTGTATGATTGCATTTTGAGTGTTTTGTGCAATCACATATGCGAATGCCTGTTGTATGGCAAACAGCTCAGTTTGGGTTGATGATACTAGTCCTCCCAGTCTCCAATATGCCTGTACGCTGGTCGTGCAAAGAGCAGCGCCAGCACTCTCATATTCTGTGTCCACCGATCCGTCTGTGAAGATGTAGGTGGCTCCTGCTACTGCTATGCTATACATTTGCTCTTCTATTATGCGCCTTAGGATTGTCGGATCATAGGCAGCCTTTTTCATTGGGAGACTTTCTATTACTATTTTGAAAGTAGGCTCTTCCCACGGCGCGGAAGGAGTGTAATTTGGGTGTGGATGATCACCCTCTCTATCAAGAATCACGTTTTTTAAATGTAGTCTGTTTAGGACTTTTCCTGCTCTTGCAACCCAAGAGTTTCCATTGTTTTGGCCTAGTCCAACCACCAAAGCCTGCCGTACTGGGATTGGATCAGAAGAAATAATTATCTTACTGATAATTGTAGCTGTCCTTTGTGATATTCTTTCTTGTAGAGAGGGGATGAGGAGGTAGGAGACAGGCAATAAATAGGCAAGAGAGAGCTGAGGAGGAAAGTAAGGTGTAGGGGATAGTAGTAATAATGAGAACTGCAGAAGGCCTATTGGCCCATACGAGACAGCTCCCATTATAACCACCGAAGGAGATAGTAATAGGAATAAGAAGAGGATAGCAAGGGAGCGTAGGAGAAGACAATGAACAGAAAAAGGGAGAAGAGAGAAAGAAAAGGAAAGAGAAAGATAAATAGAAGGAGTAAGCTTATGTTAAGTCACGTTTGTTAGAAAGATTAGAGCATCTGAATATATACTGTGAAAGGGAAGAGTCCACAGCAACAAAGCCAGGACTCAAGTTCATGTTGGGTACATTGTGTATAAGAGCCGAATCTACAAGACGGCGTCTGTGTAGAGTAGAGGCAGGAAAGATTATTTTGGAGGAAGACCAATCAATGGGATGATTAGAATCCCTCACATGGCAGAAGACAGCATTGTTAGTGTCTGCAGACTTAACACTTCTCTTGTGTTCTTTAAGTCTGTCATTCAGTGTACGGTCAGTTTCGCCAAAGTATTGGAGAGGACTGTTCATCTTGTCTAAGTCTGCAGACGGTGTTGGCTACTCTGTTGTTTCTCCTGACCACACTTATATGTGTCGCTTACCTCCGGAGACTAGCATCTTCACAGCGGAGCTTTTTGCTATTCTCTATGGTCTTCGTCTCCTGCTCTCTCATTGTCGATCTTCCTTTGTAGTTGTTGTTGACTCTCGTAGTGCCCTCATGGCTCTCGGGTCCTTTAATCCGGTTCATCCAGTGGTTGTCGAGATCCAGCATTGGCTGTATCTTGTTCATAGTAAATTTAAGTTGGTTTAGTTTTGTTGGGTTCCCAGCCATATTGGTGAGTCTTTAAATGAGCGTGCGGATGCTGCTGCAAGGGAAGCTGTCCGCTCTTGTCCCATCTCTCGTAGAGGTATTCCTTATTCCGACTTTTACCTGGTTATCCATTCCTCCATCCTTACCCGTTGGCAGGCTTGCTGGTCGTCTGTTACTGGTAACAAACTGCGTTCTCCTAAAGGTTGTGTGTCCTCGTGGCCGTCCTCCTACCATCGTAACCTGCAATGGGAAACGGCTCTGGCGAGGTTGAGTATTGGCCATACTCGGTTAACTCATGGTCGCCTGATTGAGCGCCGCCCTGCTCCTTATTGTCCTAATTGCATTGTCCCTCTTACGGTCGTGTATATTCTTGTTGAATGTCCTGACTTCCGGGACGAGCGAGTGTCTTGTTTTCCGACCATCCCCCGCGGTCGCTTGTCTCTTGATAGTCTCTTGATGGTGACTCAGATACTTTTGATATCGTTCGCCTTATGCGTTCCTGTTCTCGTATTGACGTCCTTGGTGATATTTAGCGCCCTCTGATTATACCACACATTTGATGGTGCTACATAAGCTTCCCGGTTTGATGCCTTTTTTTATAATTACTTACTTCGGGCAGATGGGACTCGTAAGCCTGGAAAGGCAGCTCATCTTGAGGAAGGAAAACCCCGAATTCAAACCTCTGCAGTCTTGTGGCTAAACCCACTCATGGGAAAGACTTCGGGAGTCAACCCTGAGGAAAAATCCGGAGTCGGAGTCCCTAAGGCAGTTTGCAGCTGTTTATTGCTACATTCTGGCAACTCCTGCGGCGACCCGACGGTGCCAAGCGTATCGGCGCCTGCCCTTCCCTTGGATCACATCGGTGGCGTGGAGAGGGTGGATCTGCTGCATGGGCAACAGCTGGTTCTCCATAATTACTGCCCAGGCCTGTGCCCTGCAGAGGACGCTCCAGCATCGTCTTGGTGATGGCTCAACACAGGAAGAGACAGTTACCGGTGATAAGCCAACCACTCAATTGGCATAGAGTAAGGCGCCAGGGGTTGCTTCCGTCAGTGGGAGAAAACATCCGATTTCATAGGACAGCTACCGGCCGCCTCAAGTTGGGCAGCCCCCAGCCAATAAGGGGCTGTCCCGCCACGGTCTGCCTGCTCCACTGGGTGCGCGGGGCTTAGGCCACAATCCAATAAGCAGATCGTCAACCCATGCACTAGGCAAAGGAAAACAAACACAGAGCCACCCAGCTCTCAAACTGGGCACATGGAATGTAAGGACCATGACACCGGGTCTCTCGGAAGATCTACTGGAAGTGAACGACGCCCGCAAGACAGCTGTGATCAACAATGAACTGCGCAGGCTCCAGATGGACATAGTCGCCCTGCAGGAGACACGTCTGCCCGCAACCGGCAGCATACGGGAGAAGAACTTTACCTTCTTCTGGCAGGGCAAACCTCCAGAAGAAGTAAGGGAGCATGGCGTTGGCTTTGCCATTAGGAACAGGTTGTTAGGGTCCATAGTACCGCCTATGGAGGGGTCTGCAAGGATCATCAAACTTCAGTTCCATACAGCACCAGGAATGGTCAGCCTCATCAACGCCTATGCACCAACACTGACCTCTACCGAAGCGAAGGACGAGTTCTATGATGACCTCGGCCTAACTCTCAGAGACATACCTCAACAAGAGCCAATCTTCCTCCTGGGAGACTTTAATTCAAGAGTTGGTTCTGATCACAGCTCTTGGCCTTCCTGCCTGGGCCAGTTTGGATTTGGGAAGATGAATGAGAGTGGTGCAGTGCCTCCTGAAGTTCTGCTGCCGTTATGATCTCTGCATCACCAATTCCTTCTTCGACACCAAGCTCCAGCATAAGGTTTCCCGGAGACATCCCAGGTCTAAGCATTGGTACGAACTCGACCTGGTGCTTACAGGGCGTAGCAATCTGCGAACCGTCAAACTGACGTCCAGCTGCCAGAGCGCAGATTGTGACACCGACCACACTCTCGTCGTTTGCAGAGTAAAGTCCCAGCCCCGCAAAACCCAAAGAGCAAAGAAGGAGGGAAGACCACGCATTAACGTAAACAACACCCATAACCTTCACAAGGTGGAGGAATTCACTGCTGCGCTGGTAAATGCTCTTCCTGTACCACCCTGCGATATTGCAAGTGATAGGTGGTCATATCTCAGGGGCACTATTTTCAACACTGCCAATGTCCACCTTCGGTAAGAGGCAGAACAAGTCAGCAGATTGGTTCGCGGCCAGTGCAGAGGAACTGTTACCCCTCGTTGAGGAAAAGAGACAAGCTCTCTCATCCTACAAGAACCTGCCCTCAGAAAGGAACCTACAGGCCCTCCGTACTGTCTGCAGTAAAGTTCAACAAACTGCGAGGCGCTGTGCTAACGATTACTGGCTTCGACTCTGTTCCAGCATCCAGACTGTGGTCACTGTCAGCAACATAAGAGGCATGTACGATGGGATCAAACAGGCAACAGGCCCAACACAAAACAGGACGGCTCCTCTGAAGTCAGCCACTGGAGAGATCATTAAAGACCGTGATCAACAGATGAATTGCTGGGCGGAACATTACTCCGAACTCTACTCCAGAGAGAATTTGGTCAGCGTAGAAGCCTTGGATGCAATCGAGTGCCTACCCATCATGGAAGAACTTGATCGTGAACAGACTGTGGAAGAAGTTGAGACAGCAGTGGATTCACTTTCCTCAGGGAAGGTCTCAGGAGACGACGGGATTCCGCCTGAAGTTCTCAAGTGCGCTCGTGGAACACTTAAAACTGAGCTTCATGAACTTCTGTGTCAGTGCTGGAGGGAGGGCTCGGTGCCTCAAGACATGAGAGATGCAAACATCATCACTCTCTACAAAAATAAAGGTGACAGAAGCGATGTCATCAACTATAACGGCATCTCCCTCCTCAGCGTCATCGGCAAACTCTTCGTAATGGTCGTCTTGGTTAGGCTTCAGATTCTTGCTGAAAGAGTGTTCCCTGAGTCACAATGTGGTTTCAGAGCAGAGAGGTCGACCACTGACATGATGTTCTCTCTGAGACAGCTTCAAGAAAAGTGCAGGGAGCAGAGAAAAGCATAGTACATCGCCTTCATTGACCTTACAAAGGCCTATTACCTCGTGAGCAGGGACGGACTCTTCAAGATCTTGGCCAAAATTGGCTGCCCACCTACCCTACTCAGCATGATACAATCGTTCCACAAGGACATGAAGGAACAGCCATGTACGACGGTTCAACTTCTGAACCATTCACCATCAAACAGTGGTGTTAAACAGGGGTGCGTTCTTGCTCCAACCCTGTTCGGCATCTTCTTCGCGATCCTCGTCAAGCATGCCTTTGGAACAACCACAGAAGGCATCTATCTCCGTACAAGATCTGATGGAAAGCTCTATAATCTATCCAGACTCCGAGCAAAGACAAAAGTACAGATGCGAATCCTCAGGAAGTTCCTTTTTTCCCCACACACAGCAGAAGGCCTGCAGCAGCTACTCAACTGCCTTGCCGCAGTCTGTTCCGCATTCGGCCTGACAATCAGCCTGTAGAAGACACAGGTGATGGGGACAAGACGTCAATGAGCTACCCTGTATAAACATAGCAGACTATGTGCTGGAGGCAGTTCACGTGTTTGTGTACCTGAGCTCCACAATCTCAGACACCCTTTCCCTGGACACTGAGCTCAACAGGCGTATCGGGAAGGCCGCAACAACACTGGCCAGGCTCACAAAGCGCGTTTGGGAAAATGACAAACTGACAGTGCACACCAAGGCACAAGTCTACATGGCATGTGTGGTGAGTACACTTTTCTACGGCTCAGAATCGTGGACCCTACACTCTCGCCAGGAGAGACGGCTTAATACCTTTCACATGCGGAACCTGAGACGCATCCTTGACATCACGTGGAAAGACCACGTCACTTACAACACTGTACTCGAGAGAACAGAAATCCCTTCAATGTTCACTCTCCTGAAACAGAGGCGCATGCGATGGCTGGGACATTCCACATGCATGGAAGATGGTCGCATACCAAAGGCCGCATACCGCATACCTCTTGTATGGAAAACTGGCATCGGGAAGGAGACCCACCGGAAGACCTCAGCTGTGTTTCAGAGATGCCTCCTAACCTCAAGAAGATACATCAGATACAGAATGACACTACTGCTGTTTATGTTGCCAGTGCTACCAATTCCAACATTCATCTCAAATCAGACACACATGCTGTAGACTTCACCCATTATTCATTACCGGTGCGAGTAGTGGATGAGGCTTCATCTGAACAAATAGCTCATGCACTCTCTCACACGACAAATTGAAATCAGTTAGCGGTCTCACCTGAGCATTTTAGTCCCACTGACTTCCCAGACGTCCAAGCTCAGTTGCTGACCATCCTCAACAAACATCGTACTGTTGTTGCACTGATAGGAGAACAACTTGGACTGTCACATCTCATCACTCACAAAATTCCTATATGAACCAGGTACTCGACCAATTTATGTACCCGCATACAGTTTGCCTCATTCTCAGCGAGCTGTTGCAGACCGACTTATTGTCGAGATGTTACATGGAGGTGTTATTGAAGAAAGTATCTCGCCATGAAATGCTCTATTGATATTATTACCCAACAAGGATGGCTCTTCTCGTCCCATCATTGAATTCAGAAAACTTAACCAAGTGACGATTCCTGATAGATTTCCACTTCCCGTGTTCACTGACTTATTGCAGAATATAGGCCACAGTAAGGTTTTTTATACACTTGATCTATTGCAAGGATTTTGGCAAATGCTACTTGAACTAGAAAGCCGAGAACTAACAGCGTTTTCAGTGACTAACGACCATTACTAGTACACCCGCATGCCTTTTGGGTTACACAGGAGCCCTATTACTTTCTCTAAACTCATGACAAACTTGTTCCGATGAATGGCAAGTAATACCCTCATGGTTTACCTCATAATCATTGCCAAGGATGTACCAACCCACCTTAAAAATTTAGAACGTGTCCTTCAGGAACAAGCTGAAACAATTCTGAAACTCAAAGTTAGCAAATGTGCCTTTATGAAGTAAGAGATAAAGTTTTTAGGCCATAATGTCAAGTCACAAGGCTTCACCACTCATGACTCAAAGATAAACGCTGTGAAGAACTATCCTGCCCTGATAATGTTGAAGCAGTGCAAAAGTTCATAGGCCTAGCAAGATTCATCTCCTAGCAATCTATTCAAGATTGCATCTCCTCTCTCACCTTCTTAAGAAAGACATGCCGTTCGTTTGGACAGCTGATCAGGAGAAAGCATTTGAAACACTCTAGGAGGTTTTGTTGTCTGCTCCCATTTTCAAGTTCCCAGACTTCTTCAAACTTCTTCTTCTTCTCTTGGTCATCAACGCCAGTAATATTGGATTAAGAGCCGTACTATCACAAACTAGGGACAGAAAAGAACATGCAATTGCACATGCAAACCGAATCCTCTCCAAAGCAGAAAAAGAATTACTCGACAACAGAACCTGAACCTTTAGCTGTAATGTGGGCTCTCAAACATTTCAGAGACATCATCTACAGCTACCCTGTCCATGTACTGACGGACCACCAAGCCTTAATTCCTTGTTAAACAAAAATAGGCAAGGTTGCCCGTTGGTCGCTCGTAATACAAGAGTTCCTTCCACGTTTGGGTACTTACCTGGCAGCATAATGTAGTTGCCGATGCCCTCTCCAGCTGTGTCGCTCCTATTCAAGTTGAATACCCTTCATTAGACTTGCAAGATGTAGAAATGGCATAACAACAAGACCCAATGTGGGCACCGATCATAAGTGTTCTAATGAAGCCAAACACGACTCTTACAGTCAAGCCCCCCTTGCCACTCAAGGAACAAGTACTCTTAAATCACGTGCTCCACCGCCAGGTTATGCTTGGATCTTCTGCCAGAATGATACATCAAACTATATTAAGGTAGATATTACCACCTTAATATTCCAGCGTCGATAGTACCTACTGTGTTAACACTTGTCCATGACGCCCCACACTGTGTGCATCCTGGCAAGGACCGCACCATAAAGCAGACAGGTATTACTGGCCCAAAATAGCAAAACAGATTGAACATCACGTGGATCAATGTCTAGCCGGCTTAGGTCACAGAGGCCATGTTAATAGCCAAACCACGTGCAAATTGTCACATCTGGGGGGTGTTTGGTCATGACTTTTAAATGTTGTCTAGGGAAACAGAGGCTTTTACTTGAGCCAAGGGGAATTCAAGGAGTAGGAAAACAGCAAAGTACATAAAACAAAGATTTATATGTATATGATACACTACATCGACGATAATTTACATCTACATCTACAAATTTGTAGATACACTACAAATTTGACGATAATTGTACTCCTTACAACTCAAGCTCAATCTGAAGGTAACAACTTGGTTATTAAAACTCCCAAACGGGTTTTAGACACCTCTTTGGCTCTGAGTCCCAAAACTGGATCAGTGCACACAGCCACCATACCTGTCAACCAGTGACACACATATATAACCACTAGGAAACCTGGACTCTCCACGGCACCGCTCCTGTGCCAGGTAAGTCCACTACGGGCTCACCATAGCCCGTGCTACTTGGAACTTGTTCTGAGTAGCTGAATCTATAACAACAACAACAACCTGGACTCTCTCACAAAACATCACCATAGACTGCCTGAGTAATCTACCCTATCTTGCAACCCTGTTAAGATAAAACTGTGGCTAATCTGACTGTATGGCCGGAGAAAAACCCTCAGTAAACAAGGTCTGGTTGTAAATAATCCACCTTTCCTCAGGTCAAAGATGGCGTCCCCGCTCTTGCGTCGTCGCCCCTTAATATTCTATTCTTTACATTTCCAATCAAACCTTTTATTGACTTAATTTACCATATTCTCCATGCACGTTTTTTTAATGAGTCCACTTTTCCCTCAAATAGTTTGGCAATTTAGGTACACATTATTCCTAAACAAACTCTAGCTGAGATGGTACTACTTAGCTTGGTGGAGTATTACTGGTGACTCACGAGCTACCAGTTATCAACTGCAGATTTATTTCAAGAAAACATTCTCCAATGTGTCCACCAACAATTTATAATAGGAACTAACCTCCACAGGAGGTAAGGTTCCTAACACCATTCTTAAGCTGCGTTGGAAAAAAAATTGAAATTCATAAATGAATTTCACATTTTCTTATCTCATAGGTTTAACACCTCAAACAGATTTTAAAATAATTTTAAACAAATACTAAATGATATATAATAAACAATTGATACACAATAATATATATACATCTCTGTGTAGTTGTACAACCCTAAGTTTCCCGAGGTTTAGGCAATCTAGAAAGTGCATCTGCTACTCCATTTAATTTTCTTGGAATATGGTTGATGACTAGATTGTACTCTTGCAACAGTAGAGACCACCTGAATATCATCTGATTGGAGTTCTTTATGCTCGCAATAAATGGTCAGTAAACACTTCAACGGTATTGGCTGATACATAAATGTCAAATTTTTTAACAGCTAGTAATAATGACTGTAACAAACTAAAGCTTGTTGTATAAATTATAAATTCTGTCATACGCATTGCATGAGACCATATGGGTCTTGATAGCAGAGTGAGAGGGTAGTCTAACTGACTTTGGTGCGGGAAGATCATCTCCCCAGGGATTAAAGGGATTAGCACTTAAAATTACAATATGACTGGCTCTCTGTAGTAATGTAACATGTAATGATAATTAAAAAAAATACAGTAATAACCAATTCCGGTTCAAGGTCTTGAGCTAGGTCAACATGTATGTTAAGTTACATGTATGTAGAG
This sequence comes from Procambarus clarkii, assembly GCF_040958095.1. Lineage (NCBI taxonomy): Eukaryota > Metazoa > Arthropoda > Malacostraca > Decapoda > Cambaridae > Procambarus > Procambarus clarkii. Next base: position 3,836,360 of record NC_091223.1, read on the forward strand.
TAAAAGATCAGGGTCAGTTACGGGCACAAAGTAACGTCAGTAGGGAGGGTACTAGTTCATCGAGGGGAGTACTCGACCCGACCTGGGTCAAGGGTAAGGCGTCTGACATTCCACAACTTTCCATATCATTTATTTCACGAAGTTCAAATTCAGATCACAAGCAATTATTGTAATTTGATATTGTGTTTTTCAAGATGCCTAATTTAATTACCATCAGTTTTAATAAGAGTTCAACCATCTGAGTTGTTCAGTAAATGAGATAAGTTTGATAAATTTAAACACTGCTTAGAAATTTGATAACCAGGCGGAGGGATACTAGCCTTAGGTCAGTCTTTGCTGGAGAGATCGCAGTGTGATTCCTGTAGCAGCGCCGGGAGGTTTCTCCCTCTCAACCTCCAGAGACCAGAACACCATTGGCTGGTTTCTAAGATTACGGTAGAATGCTAAGAGTTTGTACAGATTAATAGTATCACATCTGCCTCTTTTACGAAATCTTTTTGGGAATATTCAAGTTTTAGGGAGTGTTAAATTAGGGAGTGATTTTTATTATTTAATTTCTTTAGCTTTGCATCAATGAACTTTTTTAAGATTTTTCTTTGGTATTTTTGAGTATCTCCATGAATAATATTATATACTTATTGTCCTGGCTATCTGTTCTCCACGAGTCTGGTTTATTTGGGTTAAGTCGACAGTCATACCCCCAAGCAACCGAGGCTTTTAGCATCAGAGATATTCCCTTGTGTTGATTGAATTCCCAAATTTAACGTAAACTAATACCTCCCATTCCACGAAATTGGGGATGACCTACCCCAGTGGTTAATGGTTAATTAATTGGTCCATACTCGATTAATTGGCGGCATGTGGTATTGGTCTGGTGGTGGCGGCGCAAAAGATCCCTTGAGTTTGCTAGAAAGCCTGGTTTCGATGTCACGTGTTTTTTAGAATCTCAAGGTGGTCGATCGTCTGGGATCACGTGATGTGGGGCTGAGGGCTGGACGAGTAGGGCTCTGGGGTCTTGGAATTAAGAGATCTATGGGCAGGGTAGTGGACAGAGTAGAGCTTAAAACCCCGTCCCGTGTTACAATAATAGCAGCAGTGTTTTCAGCAGATTCTCAATAATTCGAGAAAGGCTCTCGAGTCGTGGCCATTAGGTCACCTACTCAAAACTAAGTTAGGCAGTTACGTAAGGCAGTTAAGTTAGGCAGTTAGGTTGAGGCCGCCTTGGGTTGATGGGATTAAGTACGTACTCGACTTTCTGCCATTGACTCAGGGGAGTTGGAAACCACCATATTTTCAACTGCAGTTTCGTGTTAGAGCTGTCGAGGGCTGAGGAATAAATGGACGCTCTTTGGGATTTCTCCGAGGGCGTGTTAGGCGACCCAACTGCTTAAAATTTTCCGGTAAACTCATAAAGGCCACCGTGGTTAGCTCAGGGATGAGGTAGGATTTTCCGGGTAACGGGGTGAGTTAGATACCGGCAGCGAGGGTGGTACATCATTCCTGCAGTCTAATCATAGCTGTTTTGGGGAAGCTGCGTATCCATGGAATTCCGGTGACCGAGGTCACTAGGGTCTGGCGGTGTCGTGAGCGGATGAGAAAACGCTATAGGTTTACATCGAGTTCGTTTAGTAGACGTTAGTATTTCCCTTAAATTAAATGATTCCCTTCCATTTCAGTGTTCACAGTTTATAACTATCGTTTTGTTAAGAGTGTCCTATAAAATTACGTTCCCCTTGTAATTTCTTAGTTTTTCCCTAGTTAAGTTGTAGGTTCCCGAGACATTGTTACTAGAATTGTCTTGTTGTCGGGTGGTACAGCAGTTTTTGCGGACACGTGGTCGCGAAGTTGTACAAAAATTGGTTGTGAAAATCATGTGCGAATTTTTCTAAGTCCACTTAGCCGCAATTTTTGGCTTAATTTGTGATAAATTTGAATTGTGTGTGAAATCAATGCTAAATAGTTCAGGGTTGTTCTGTAGTCTTCGCCAGTTAGAAGAAATATTTTTTTTTATCAGGGAGGAGTAAAATTCATTTTTGTCGATTTTAGTGTTTTCCATAGTTTGGGTGACTGGAAAACTTTCAGAATCCAGTTTGGGAAACTTCAGTTTTGGCGAAAATTCTAATTAGCATGTTTAATGTGTGTTACAAGTGTCTGTGGCTTTCATTATGCGAGCTATTAACGTCGTCCTTGTTTAAAAGTCGTATATTAAAAAAAATGGAATTTTTAAGCGATTTAGCGCGAGACTTTTTTTGTTTGTTGACTCAGCGCTGAGTTCAGCGGTGATTTTTTATTTTATTTATTTATTCACGCTCCATCTAGTGTCTAAGTGTATAACCAGTGTTTATAGAATAAAGTCCAAGCATTTAACGTCACTAATCTGGTTTAACGTAAAGTAATTTTGTAACTTTAACTATTTTATATGTTAATCTTTTATTTTATTTTTAATAGTGTTCAGTAGAGTAAACTCCATATCTTTCGTCTCTTTAATTCCGAATGTGGGTCACAGATAAAAGAGAGGAATTTCATTCATTTCGCCTGGGGTCTGGGGTGACGAAGACACCTGTCAGCGCCTGTCTTAACAACGCAGATGATGAATGACTGCTCTCTGGCTAGAGATACTATGGTTGTTATTTCCAAAATCCTTACAGCCAAGAACTGGCACAGGGAAGTTTTCAGGGATTATGTTATTTTTTTGGCATTGATGGTAAATGTTTGTTGATTTTTTTGTGGAGTTGTTAGGTGTCTCGGATTGCCACGTGAGACAAGAGACGAGTCTCAGTGTGGTGGAATATGGTGATCATGGGTGTTTTCCATGGATACACAAGTGAATCCTCCTATCCCCACCCAACTCCTCCCAACATGTCCACCCCAGGCTGCCCCATACCCATCCCAACCTCTACCTACTCCATTTATACCCCAGGCTGCCCCTTACCCACCCCAGCCAATAGTGTGGAATGTGCCATATCAAACCCGTTTTGCTTTTTCCGACGACTTCGATCTGGCACACTGTTTTTTCGTTACCCCAGTGAGATTTAGCGGCTTCGATCTGGCACACTGGTTTTTCGTTACCCCAGTGACCCCTGCACAGACATCGCTAATGACGTCACCAGCTAGCCGCTCAGCGTTCCTGCACAGGCACATTCAAGGGGATTAAAAAGCCGCTATGTGAGTCGTGTGTTTTGTGTTACAACAGTGACCCCTGAAACCTAATGTAAAATACCATCAACCCTAGTCTATTTTAAATTTCCTATTTACTTCCAACTATCGTCCATTGCAAAAGGGGAAGCAACACAGAGCATGAACTATCATGTATGTCTGCGTTCTCCCCTTGTTACCAAACTAGTATTTACCAGGATTTTTTCCTAAATCTTAAACTTATCCAATTTATACCCATTGTTTCATGTTCTGTCTCATGTTGATACGTTTAATAGGCTATTAATATTCCCTTTATCATGTCCATTCAGTCACACCTCTATCATGTCCCCCTATTTCTTCACCTTTCTACAGAAGGAAATTTAAGCTTTGTCAGTCCTTCTTCGGAGATTGCTTATTGAGCATAGGCCAAAAATAAAAAGTGAAAGCCCACTATCATCCATTTGTATGAAAGCAGTCCCCTGCCAGGCGTGGTGACTTCATTGCGATTTCAGTAGTAATCCAATAGTGCTGCATAAATGCATAAATATATATGCACATCTCAAATTCGCTAAAAAAAACATATCTCCCAACACCTTGCAATAGAATATAACAAATCAAAATACTCATTCAATGTTCATATATATGGACTACATTGAGTAAAAGCAAGCCTCTCATGTTTTGAAATAAGGCCTTCTGCAGTCACCTTTTTTATTGATGTCATCATCCCTAATGGGGTACGAGGCACCAATGAGCTCGAAGCTTCTAGCCGACGTGCTAAATGCGGGTCCTAGGAGGTTCACACATTAGTGCGAACTCTTAATCACTCTCAATACCTCAACTGTACTCTGTGCTTCATCAGAGACGATATTCCGCTACCTTTGCTCGTATTTTCGCTCACTGCTCATATTTTCTGTTATTCAATTCATAAACCCTATCTAACCTAACTTATTATATAACATACAAATACATTTCTACAGACTCGTTGTTTAGCGACATCACGAAAAGCGACCTCAGTATGGGGATAGGGTATTAGCTCCCATTAACAAATAGATCTTAAAGCGCCACAGCACCTGACTGGTCAACTATGTGTGACGTCACCAGACGACCAATGTGGCCTTAGGCGTCCTACCTGCATATGTACTGTATTTGATATTATTATTCAAAATGGCTAGACTAACCGTCCCCACCTAACCTAATCAGAGGTTTAAGAATATACATTTTAGTCATCCACAACTGTAATCATTATGCAATGATGGGTTCAAAAACTAAAATAGCTGCCCAAAAGTCGTACCGCAATTTAAGCAGAATCGTACTCCTTGCAGCAAAGCAGGTGAGCTGAACATAAGAATAAAGGTAACTGCAGAACTCCTATTGGCCCATACGAGGCAGCTCCTATATATTTCCTTCCAATCTCATTCCTATTCATGTCCACCCTATGCTTGAAACAACCAGGGGACCCCACTTAAAGCATTAGTTTACAAAATTAGTTTTAATAAATAGCTCTCTTTCTAGTTTTATACACAACAGCAATTATAAAACCCCATAGCTAGATATCGTACTATAATCCACAAGTAGTTACCACACATCTGGCAGCACAGCGGATTAGTAGCTGTGTTCATAAGCTAGTCAACTGTCCTCACATCCATCAAATAGCTATCCAAATGCCGCACCTCAATTCATCCATCTAGCAACTCAGTTGGATGCTAGCCACTATACTAATAGGCTAATCATTTCTACACCTCAAAAAAATCCTAGTCTTGCTATGCAAATCAGCTAACTTTTTTTTTTTTTTTTACATGCAAGCATGCAAGGTAAAGACAATAAATACAATAAAATATCAGAGAAAACAAAAACAAAATACAGAAGCTACCGGCCAGAAGGACCAACAGCACAGGACAATAATTAGCAAAAATGGAGGAACACATGAGAAACACAGCATACATCAAGACAAATTAAAAAAACAATAACAATAACAAACAAGCAAATAATGTAAGCAAATAAATAAAACTTAGGAACAATAGAAAACAAAAACAAACACCGGCCGGAAGGGCCGACAAGAAAACACATCATAATGTATAAAATTAAACATAACACAAGACAATGCACACACAAACAAATCATAAATATAAACAAAAGGAAAATTAAAAAGAAAACACAATACAACATGGTAACACATGGTAATACATGAAGAGAATACACACTCTGCAAAACACCGGCCCCTCCACAAAGGGAGAGGCACGGGCACAGAAGACAGTAGGGCAAACAAAATGCCAGAGGGGCACACAACACTACAAATAGGGGGAAAAATAAAAACATAAAAAACAGGGAATCAGCGGACATACATGCCCGGGAACAAGACCCGTGGGAATCGCACATTGAACGCCTCCCAACGTAACCACCCCCAAGGGTCTCGTTCACCCTCCGGGGACACCATATCATCCGGAACCCTAGCTACAAACACCCGCAAGCAGGGGACCCAAATGGTATCACTCCTGATGCGAGTAACTGCCACAATCCCCCACATCATGGGAACACCCCCACCATGAATTCCCCAAGCTCGTCATTCAGCAGTAACTCAGCAATCCCCGACCAGTGACTTGGTGGCATCACCGACGCCGGCAACACGTCCCCCAGGTCCCCAACACACACCCTCACAGGAGGGGCCCGGACATAGGACGCCACCACCGGGGCACCAGCGGCCACGGGCACACCACCAGACGATTGCAGGGAACCAGGGCGGCGCGCATCCTTCCTTAATGTCACAACCAGGCCACGCCCAGCACCAGCAACCACACCATCCCTGGCAGCGGGAGCCACCACCTCCCACTGTGGAGAGTCCCCAGGCGGAGAAGGAACGGAAGGCATCCCCGAGACCTGGGCACCAGCATCAGCAGGCACATGAGCCTCTGCCACCACCAACCGTGGAGACAGCGACACATCCGGTTCCACACCGTCAACTCCCAAGGACCCACAGTCACCGAATTCCCCAACATCGGCCCAGGCAGACGACGAACGCTTGGAACGCTTGGGCTCCGGCCGGAGATCGTCAGAGCCAGAAGCGGACCCATAAACACGGGTCCCACCAGCTGGACGAACGAACGCCCGACGCAGAACGGCTGCAGCCTCTACCACAGGGGGAACCAGGCCACACACAGCAGGAGGCTCCACAGCCACCCCAGCACCCAGCACATCCGGGACTCGAGGCGAGAACACAGGGCCAGGTGCAGCAGCCGAAGACGAGGGAGAAGACGGTGGCGCGTCACAATGATCACCAGGAAGGCCTTCAGGAGCAGCGGAGACAGTGACAGGAGCACGTAGACCATCCGATGGCACTGCAAGACCCGGAGGAGAGTCTGTAACAACCGGAGGAACGTCCGGCGATGTAGGGGGAGCCACATCCGCTAACTGAACACTCACCTCTTCATCCTCGGAGACCTCCTCCAGAGGGAGCAGTGGGAAATCCTCTTCCTGGAACAAGTTGACTGGAGCAACCGGATCCGCAGTGCATCCGGCAACGTGATGCCCCAACATGCCACACCGGAAACAAGTACGGGGCTGCCGGGCATAATACACCCCCACGTAGTACCCTAAAAGTCGGACAGAGGATGGAATGTCCGACCTCAGGCGCATCCCGAGGGTACGAATGTTCGTCTCAACCCCGCATATTTTCCAGAAGACAGCTTGTACATCCTCACACTGACGACGGAGCCAAATCTCTGGAAGAAACGCCGGAGAAGGGACTCAGGGAATTCCATGGGGGCCCCATGGACGCTCACATACGTCACGGCACCACTCCGATCAGATATGGCCACAGAACCAGTGCCATCCAACAACTTCAAGGTACGGACCTTGTACCGCCGGAAAAATCCACGGTACGCCTCTTCACCCACAAACTTGATGATCACCCGGCGAGCAGTCACCAGCTCAACCCCGTAGACCTCTTCGACCGGGACATGTAGCACGTCACACATGACCTGCTCAACGAGAGGATACCCTGCACGGCAGGTAAACTCCAACCCCACGGAGTTTACCCTCTCGACAGCGGGAAGATGGCCGCTCATCACAAAAGCGCCACGTCAACACCAGGCAGGGACAGCAGAGAGGGTAGAGACACCCACACCCCCTGCTGGCGAAAACTGCAACCTCCCCAAACTGCCGGAGCGGTCAGACGACACGTCTTCACCCTACGGCAGCTCAGGTGGGACTCTCAAATCAGCTAACTTGTTTCTAAGCCAACAGTCGCAAATACAAGCATACATACCTACACATACTCAACAACCCATACATTCATAGAGAATAGCCTAGTTTTTTGCCACCGTTTCCCCATTAATCAGATGCAATTTATGCCATACACAGAAAATACAGCATTTACACACCAAATAGGCCATTTATGCACAAAATATATTTTTACACTCAAAATATGCCATCACACAAAAATTTGTCATTTATAGACAAAAATATGACATTTACATACAAAATAAGTCAGTTGCACACAAAAATATACCATTTACACAATATTCCATGTACACTCGGAGTATGACATTTACACGAAGTATGGTATTTGCACAAATATATCAAAATGCTTATGCATTTAGAGAATCAAAAATGGGCTTTCACTAAAATTACACAATTTCACAAACAAAATTTTCACAAAATACACACACATTGCCTCATAAACAAAAATACACTTACACCATGAAGATCTTTTTTTTCAGAATACAGAGCTTACACAAAATACACAATTTGCACACAAAAATACAGTTGCACCAGTTCCACTTCAACAAATTTAAAACACAACTTGCATAAATGCACTATTAGCACAAAAATTATTATAAAACATAAACAATTATTACACAAATTGTATAATTATTATACATCTTTGCCCAATTAATACAAGCAAACTTGCTATGTAATTACTCAACTTGCACAATGACAATCAATACACAAAGGTATAAATAAACAATTCGTCCATATGCAATTACACAACATGCGCAATTAAGAAACAACTTTCACAAATATTACACATCTTTCATAATTATTACACAACTTGCACAAATGCATATCTACCACAAATACGAACAATACATAACTACCCCAAATATGAAAATACACAACCAGCATAAATATACGATTTACACAAATACAATTACGTCATTTACACAATTAATGCACAACTTGCTCAAAAATATAATCAATACACGATTTACCAAAATATGAATAATACATAACTACCACATATTCATTAAATACACAATTTCCACAAATACACATACAAAAAACATATACAATTAATACACAACTTGCACAAAACAATACACAATTTATAGAAATATAATCAATACATAATTGCAATAATCATACAACTTATGCAAAATACATAATCTGCACAATTAATACACAAGTATATTAATTGTGCTATATATGTTCAAATACAAACACAACCAACTAGGTCAAATAATACACAATTTGCATGATACTTTTCTAGGTATATTTAGGACATTATTTATAATATGCTGAGTTTAACCAACTCCCCAAAAGTCAGAATTTTCACATATAAAATGGTACATATGACTTCCTTTGAGCTCAATATAAAACACATTAATTTTCCATTAATATTTCAACATTTTTAGTGCTAAACTATTCATCTAACATACGTCCATTGTTTTTAATGTGTTATTAATACCCCCCTTGTTACATCCTCTCCAATCAGGCCACCCATATTTATTTATGCAAACCATCTAACAGACTTATTTGTTCTATCCTTAGTTATGTTAGGGCAGGTGGGGTTAGGTGAAGTCAGTATTTTCTATGATAATTTTAAGCAAATTTGCTATGTCTTATCATAAATATCATCTTATGATATCATCTTTTATCATCCTATTACAACCTGAATTCATCTAAATCTATAAAAAAATATACTTATGCTACACAAATTTGCATAAATTCAACCTAGCAAAAAGCTAAACTAACTAAATATGAGCATCCCATATCCTCACATACAAGCCTATGTAGCCTCTGTCCATACATTACATGAGTTGGCCATATAGCTCGAACCTCAAATAGGAAAATTTACACTATTTCATATATATGCTAGTTCATTATCCCTAAGATATTATATATATCCTTCGCTACACGATCTCACCTAACCTGACCTAGCATATCCAAACCTAGATTTAGTTCAAGTTGGTAAAATTTAAGCTATGCCACCTAAATTCGAACTAATTTAAGGCAATTTCCACCAAATATACCCAAATGTTGTGTATCATAGCACTGCCAAAGCCTATTTTTACCCATATATTCTCCTATTCCATACTACCCTATACAACCTCACCTAATCTAACCTAGCATATCCAAACCTGGATTTGGGAAAAGTTGGCGAAATTTAAGCTATGCCACCTAAATTCGACCTAATTTAAGACAATTCCTACCAAAAATATCAAAATGTTGTGTATCATAACATCGCCAAAGCCCATTTTTACCTACATTTTCTCCTATTCCATCCTACCCTACTCAACCTTACCTAACATAACCTAGCATATACAAACCTAGATTTGGTTAAAGTCGGCCAAATTTAAGTTATCCCACATAAATTTGACCTAATTTAAGACAATTTCCGCCAAGTATACCCAAAAATGTTTTGTAACATAGCACAGTGAAAGTTCATTTTAGCCAAGTTTTCACCTATTCCCACCTGCCCTCGGCAACCCTACCAAACCTCACCTGGCATATCCAAAGTTAGATTTGATTAAAGTTGGCGAAATTTAAGCCTTTCCCACCTAAATTCAACCTAATTTAAGCCAATTTCCACCGAATATACCCAAATGTATTGTATCTTAGCATAGCCAAAGTTCTTATTACCCAAGTTTTAACCTATTCCATCTTACCCTACACCACCTTACCTAACCGTACCTAGCATATCCCAAGCTAGATTTGATTAAAGTTCGTGAAATTTATGCTTACTCACCTAAATTCACCCTAATTTAAGACAATTTCTACCAAATATACCCAAAATGTTTTGTTACTTAGCACAGCCAAAGACTATTTTAACCAAGTTTTCACATATTCAAACCTACCCTCCATAGCCTTACCTAACCCTGACCTAGTAGATTTGATTAAAGTTGGGAAATTTAAGCTATCGCCACCAAATTAGAGACAATTTCCACCAAATATGCCTAAATGTTGTGTATCACAGCACAGCTAAAGACCATTTTACCCACATTTTCACCCATTCCATCTAAACCTGTGTTGTACTCAAATTATATGTCGGTTAAGATATAACCAATCACAGGCGGGTAGGCCTATGACGTCATGCCAGACAGACAGTCACCAGCCGTGGTCCCAGCAGGCTCAGTATTCCCGACAGACTCAGAGTAGGTGGACCTCGGCTGGCCAGTTATACACCTTGCTGTTTTAGTCAATAAAACTAAAGAAGTGCCTACTGTTTATAATATTCAACCCAACAAGGCAACGAATACTGGTAGCAGCGGTGGGATACAGAATTACTTTTCTGGAAACGACAATTCAAGTACCCACATCTCCATGTGTTCCAGCCACCACCGCCATCAGCCGCCACCGCCGCCATTCTGCCACCCACTCATCAAATATTGTGCCAGATCGGGGTCCTGCCATCAACCACTACTCCAGGCCTACGTCTCAGAAGTAGGAGTCAATATTTTCCTGTGAGAATGCGAATTCATTAGTGAGGAGAAAGGAAGATTCCCGCGCCAGCCATTTTGAATCTCGCGCCACGTGGGAACCTCCGCCACCCACCACCACCGCCACCCAAGCTGACAGCATCAAGCTTTGTGAGTGTTCTAGCTAGTGAAATCGTGGTCAGTCATCGTCGCAAGTATCAACTGATCATCGTATGTGTTATATTGTTCTTTGAGAATAATTGGTGAACTGCAATTGTTTGACTTAAGTGTCGCCACCAGCATACACACCTCTACATACCTCGCCACTTCGCCACCTCTCAACATCGCCACCAGCCCCCTGCTACATCATTTTGTGTGAACTTCTGCCTAGCAAATCGTGCTTCTTTCGCCATCATCATCGTCGTCAGAATTTATCTTCGCGCTTCCAACATCATTCTAGTGTGGGGTCTCCCGAGCTTCGCGCCACTGCCGCTAGGAGTGCTGCCGTCGCACCAGATAAACAAACCCTCGCATGTGCCTCTTCACATGCCTTGTCGCCTTTTTTCGTGTTGGCCACCATTATATTGCAAATCCTGCAGCCCTGAGTTAAGTAATTATGAGCTAGGATATCGTGTGCTATGTTTTAAAGAGGTTTAACGTAAATATATCCACAATATCTTATGAATTAACCATTCAGTGACTTGTTAAATTTTGGAGCTGGTTCAGTACTCCACTCCCACAGTTCCCTGAGTGATTTCAACATTCCTGCTTCTCACAGTAATTTCATTGAATATTAATTGTGCTACTAGATTGTTATTGGTAAATTCAAATTCCAGTGAAGTAAGAAATCCTTGTTTTAGTAGCAGTTAAGGATTTGTACAATATAATTTTTTTTAATTCCTCCAGGCCTAAAATTTAAATTTATTCCTTCAACATTTCATATTATAATTTTTTACCATAGCAGTTATATACATTCCTGTGTCTAGTTTATGTGCTACATCCATATTTCTTGCATTGCCACTTGTTGTGTTGAATCATTTTAATGAAATTTTGCAATTGCACTTTCCAGTTTTTTATTCTAAATTGCTGTGCTTAGCTTGGGTTAATTAATTTACATGCTTCTAATTCCAGCCAATTTAATGAAAGATTGCTAATTTAATTCACAATTTTGCCTGTTCTTAATTATTTGTTGCCTAGCCCAATTTAATCATTTTATTTCTGCCATTTTCTTACTTTAGCCAAGTTGATATTTTGTTGAGTGTTTATTTTTGTGTATACCATTTCTGATGCCAGGTGCACTTAATTATAATCTGCGTTCAACTATTATTTCCACGACTGTGACAATGCCTATCACTGTTGAAACCCCTTCAGACTCAATGGGAACAGTTGCTCGTCCCAATATCCAGAGGTCAGCTCAGGAAATGGCTATTCCTCTTTTTGCTGGTGAATCCTGCTTATTAGATTCATGGTTTAGTAAGGTTGAAGCAAAAACAGTTGCACGTTTTTCTAAGCCTACTGATGCCGAATACTTAGCAATTGCACGGTCAGCTGTGGACACAACCAAAGGTGATGCACGTTGTGTTGTTGATGAGAAAGCCATTGTTATCCTCCAGTCTTGGTCTGAATTTAAGGATTTCTTTCGACGACGCTTTGTTAACAAAGGCGACCTCGAACCGTATAGGTTAGTCAAGAAAATTGCCAATGCCACCATGCAGCCTGGTGAATCGTTTAATGCGTTTACTAGCCCCTCTCGATGAGTATCTGTATGCCTTAGTGTCTGCTATGATTAGTTCGTCTAGGGTAGAAAAAGACAATAATCTGTTCCCTGAGGCTATGGACAAGATGATAGCATTTGGGACTTTAATGCATTTTGCCCCAGAGCATACTAAACCGATCATCGAGCAACAAAATTTTGGAGTTAAACATGAAATTGGTGAAGTGTTTGAGGCTATTAACAATGCTGCCGATAAACTGGCTCCCCGAAGTGCTCAACTGTTGCCACCCTTTGATACTGTAAATGTAGTAACAAGCTCTCAGCATCCTCCCACAAACTCTCAAAACTTTTGGTCACAGAACCGTACCCATGGTCGTAGTCCCCAGTCAAATTCGCCTCCTCATAAGTTGCCGAAACGCCATAGTCCACAATCATCCACTCCCTCATGTTGGCATTGTAGTAAGAGTAACCACCTTGCAAGGGACTTTTGGTCCGCCCATAAATCATCATCTCCTAGACAATTCTCTCGGTTCCCTCGTCAGTCTAATCATTCTAGGCTCCTATATTGCAAGTACCATAAACAAGTTGGTCACCACACTGCGGATTGTAGAGCTAGGCAAAGGACATCCCCACCTCGTAATTTCCACGGTCAGTCTTGGCGAGGCTCACAGCGTCCAAGACATTATCAGAACTCACGTAATTACAACTCCCAGCCCAGCTATAATGCAACTTCGAATTATAATACTCGGTCACAGAGTGCTGGAGTTCAGAATGTTCACTCCATGTCGTCGGGAAACCCCCAAGGCCATCCGCTAACCAATTCAAGCTAGCCAATCCTAGTGCCCTCCCTGTGTATTCAGTAGCTACCCAAAATAGATTTGGACATTTGACAGAGGAGGACACTGACTCTACACCAGTTGTAGATGTTGACAGAACCACAGTGAATTTGACACAGACGAGATGCAGATATCCCAGACAACATAAGTCACAAGTAGTAACTTGTCCAGTCTCAAGTGATGGTCCCCTTGTCTCAGCCATTGTACATGGTAGAGTTTTATAAGTTTTTCTTGACTCAGGTGCAAATTTAATATTGTCAAGCCCTGAGCTCTTAGAGGCATTGAAAGTAGGCACCCTACTACAGTAAGGAAGTGCCCCATACCTTTTCTAAGTGGTGTTTCAGGAAATAAAGTAAAAGTTCAGGGTGAAATTGACCTCCCACTCAAGTTAGATGATGTCACATTGTCTATAACATGTTTAGTTGTTGACATTATTCATTTTCCTGGAGACTTTCTCTTAGGTCTGTACACAGAATATATCAATATATTGATGAAAATATTGCATTGTTTCCCCCATCGTTGGAACATTAGTATCAAAGATCTCGTCATACCCTTGCGTAGCATGTATCGACAGGGCCATGAGTTCAACCATCAATCAGATTATGTTAATTTTGTTGACTCCCACCTTGCTAATGTAGGTTTGTCAGATCCTTGTCGTGGTAGCATACCCGAGAAAACAGGCACTCGATTGAAGCATCGTAGTTGTACAGTTGTTAAGGAGAGTGACTATCGGGACTTTCTGGGAGGGGACGCCCTAACGGATTCTCGTTGTCTCGCTCGCCTGGCAGCTTCCATCTCTGAAGTCAGTGGTTCCACGGCTACTGACACTGTGCTACACCCTCATTCTCTCACCAGAATAAGAGTTAAGGTTCAGGGAGTGCCTGAGTTGTCGGATGTGATTGCGGAAAGTGAAACATGTAAAGTGAATGGTACGTTTGTTGAACCCTCCTGGCACACAGTGCAGGATGGTACTGTTACATTGTATAATGCAAACACCAGTAATGCCGACATCCATCTCCAGTCTGGCACCCATGTTGTAGATTTTGCCCATTACTTGTTACCGGTGCGAGTTGTGGATGATGTCTCCATGGATCATACTGTTTGTACACTCACACCAGGAGAACAGGGATCTCAGCCAGAGGTGCAAGTGCAACACTTCAGTCCTACGGATTTTCCTGACTCTGTGGCTCAGCTTTTGGAAATTTTGAACAGGAATAGAGCCGTTGTTGCTCTACCAGGAGAAAAGTTAGGTCTCACTCCTCTTATTACACATAAAATTCCCCTTGAACAAGGAACTACGCCTATTTATGTACCAGCTTACCGTCTTCCCCATTCTCAGAGAGCAGAAGCTGATAGACTTGTAGAGGAAATGTTACAGAGTGATGTAATTGAATCGAGTAATTCGCCATGGAACGCTCCATTGATTCTTGTACCAAAGCGAGATGGGACTTGGAGACCTGTAATTGATTATCGCAAGCTTAACAGAGTAACAATACCTGATCGTTTCCCACTTCCAGTTCTAAATGAACTGTTGCAAAGTATTGGTCGAAATAAAGTATTCTCAACGTTAGATTTGTTGCAGGGATTCTGGCAAATCCCCCTTGATGAGGAAAGTGAACAATTGACAGCCTTTAGTACTCCCAATGGTCATTTTCATTTCAAAAGAATGCCATTTGGTTTGCGGAGTAGTCCAATAACATTTTCACGGCTGATGACCAATCTATTTCGTAGATTGATAGGAAGTACTCTTCTAGTTTACCTTGATGATCTCATAATCATGTCGCAAGATGTTCAGACTCATTTCCAGAACCTTCAGAAAGTACTTGCAAAGCTCGCTGAAGTTAATTTAAAAATAATGCTTGCAAAATGTTCATTTTTTAAGGAGAAGATTAATTTCCTAGGTCATACAGTTACACCTTCAGGTATTACATTGAATGAAACAAAAATTATTGCTGCCTGTGATTTTCCAACACCTCGTACCGCAGAAGCCGTAAGACAGTTTACAGGTCTTGTAGGATATTATCGTTCATTTATTGCTGGATTCTCTATTATAGCCACTCCAATTTACAAGTTGCAAAGAAAAGATGAACCGTTTGTTTGGGGAGAGGCCCAGGATCAGTCATTCAAAAAACTCAAGGCAGCCTTGATTTCGTCACCTGTCCTTAGGTACCCAGATTTTTCTAAACCTTTTACGTTGGTTACAGATGCTAGTGACATAGGTCTAGGTGCTGCATTACTTCAAACAGAAGGTCACAGAGATCATGCAATAGCTTATGCTAGCCGTACATTATCTAAAGAAGAGAAAAATTATAGCGCAACAGAACGAGAAGCCTTGGCAGTTGTTTGGGCACTTAAACATTTCAAGGATACAATTTATAATTACCCAGTTCATGTTCTTACAGATCACCAACTATTAATTCCCTTGTTCAAAAATAAGAATCAAGTTAGAAAGTTTGCTAGATATTTGCTCACAATTCAAGAATTCAATCCCACATTTGGATATATTCCAGGAAAGCAAAATGTTGTAGCCAATGCATTTTCTCGACACGTAGCTGCGATTCAGTTAAATTACCCAGCATTAGTTGCTACAGTAGTCGAGACGGAACAAAGACAGGACCCCATATGGGCATCCGTCATTAAATTTTTGACTAAGCAAGACACTCGCCCGATTCAAAAATCGCCAGTACCATTGAAAGAATTAGTTATGTTGGACAATTTACTCTGTAGACAAGAACACAACCTATAGCAGTGTATCATCCTTTGCAGATGACACTAGGATCTTCATGAGAGTAGGCAACATAGAGGACACGGCAAACCTCCAGTCATATGTAGATCAGGTCTTTCTATGGGCTACAGAGAATAATATGGTGTTTAACGAAGATAAGTTCCAGCTCATGCGCTATGGAAAAAATGAAAATATAAAAACGGAAACCACGTACAAAACTCAGGCAAATCATAACATAGAACGAAAAGGCAATGTAAAGGATCTGGGTGAACTCATTCAAAAGACCTTACCTTTAAAGAACACAATAAAGTAGCCATCACAAAGGCAAGAAAAATGACAGGTTGGATAACAAGAACTTTTCACACTGGAGATGCTATACCGATGATGATACTTTTCAAAACGCTTGTGCTCTCTAGAGTGGAGTACTGCTGCACAATGACAGCCCCTTTCAAAGCTGGAGAAATTGCTGACCTGGAGAGCGTGCAGAAATCCTTTACTGCTAGAATTCACTCAGTAAAACATCTAAACTATTGGGACCGACTAAAGAGCCTAAATCTGTACTCCCTTGAGCGCAGGCGGGAGAGATACATAATAATTTACACGTGGAAAATATTAGAGGGGCTGGTCCCAAACCTGCACACAGAAATAACATCACATGAGACCAGAAGACATGGCCGGATGTGCAGAATGCCCCCGTTGAAAAGCAGAGGTGCAACAGGTACTCTGAGAGAGAACTCTATCAATATCAGAGGCCCGCGACTGTTCAACACGCTTCTGCTACACATATGGGGCATAACTGGCAATCCCCTCACAGTGTTCAAGAGAGAACTGGATAAGCACCTCCAAAGGATACCTGATCAACCAGGCTGTGACTCATACGTCAGGCTGCGAGCAGTCGCATCCAACAGCCTGGTTAATCAGTCCAGCAACCAGGAGGCCTGGTCGACGACCGGGTCGTGGGGACGCTAAGCCCCGGAAGCACCTCAAGGTAACCTCAAGGGAGAGTAGTAAAGCTAGGGACAGCCCCGAGGAAATGTTGTCAGTTAGTTGTTCCAGCTGTCTTGGTACCTGTGGTGCTTGTGTGTTGCTGAGGAAGTCTTGGTTGTAGGGTTGACATAAAGCCATTGCTTGGGTACTGATTTTAATACTTAAACTGATACATGACTAGCAGCTTCCAAGCTTGGCGGGCATCCTGTACGCTTTCTTGTTTACCTCCCTGCTGGCGTCTGAGCTGCAGCACATACAAACGGATGGTACCGTTTTCTCTGAACATGACATCCCTCCTTTTCTTTAAAAAGTATGAATACAGGATGTCTACCATGCTTGTAGCACTAAGCAAAGTTATTAACACAAAGTAAGTTATTAACATATCAAGAGATATTGCATACATTTAACATTAATTAAGCACACAAAGAATTTAAACAACTTAATCTTTATCACACAGGATTTCAATGTTAAAAATACAAATGCAATGTTAAACAAAAATGAAAGAAACTGTAATTCAAAGTTACAAAATATTGAATGAGATATCTGCATTATTCAAACAATATTAAATTTAATTCAGCATAATCAGTAAATACTTTGCATTACATAGGAACACAATTAATCATCAAATCGCGTAGGGCGTTTAACATGACGTTTAGGACGAGAGTCCTTAAATACAAGAATATCCCTTGATGAATTGTTTGTTGGGTTATAAGTCATTTTTTCTTATTGTTTTGTACGACTTTGCACTTAATCATTTTCTACTCTAGTTGGAATCACTTTGAAATAAGCCATATTACGTGTTATACTATGATCTCTATTACTCGCTGTTACCATAGTTCCTTTCACACTAATCACTTTATATGGTTTTGTATCATACGGCATATCTAACTTTCTCTCTTTTTTCTTTTTAACGAGAACAGTATCTCCAACCTTTATGAATTGTTCCTTTGCACGTTGATCATGAGCAATTTTCATTTTGCCCTTGGCTAATGCATCCTTCTGAGCGAGACGTGTATCCATTACCTCGGCTGGCATGACGGGTAGTGTGATCCTCATAGGACGTCCAAATAAGATTTCACCAGGCGACTTGCCCAGTGTTCCATGCGGTGTTGCACGGTAGTTCCTGAGAAAAGCATACATAGCTTGTTTCCAGGATCGTCCTACGGCATGAGCACAGCGTACCGCTTTCATGAGAGGTTGCATGAATCTCTCAACCTCTCCATTTGCTTGAGGATGTAGTGGCATCACACGGCGGTGTTTGAGTCCAATATGCTCAGCAAAGTTGACGAAGTCTTGTCCATTGAATGACGGTCCATTGTCCGTCTTGACAACTCAGGAATGCCAAAGTTTGAAAAGATCTTGTCGAGTTTCGGGATGACAGCCTTTGCAGATGTGGAAGGGATGATTTCTACTTCTGGATAACGTGAGTGATCATCAATGACTACCATCAAGTACTCTCCAGTTGGTAGCGGTCCACAGAAGTCCATCTATACTTCCGTGCAGCAGGTAGTGGTGAAGGTTGTAGAGGTGTTGGTCTTGAAGTATCCACTGCAGCTTGGCAAGGGACACAGGCATCATGCATGTCCTTTGCTTGACGATCAATGCCAGGAAACCACACCTTTTCTCGTAGCAGCTGTTTGGTCCTAACAAGACCTTGGTGTCCTTGATGTGCAAGATTCAGAGCACGTTGCTGGAGAACAGCTGGAATGACGATACGATTACCTCGCAGCATAGTGTCGCGTTGTTGCGTAACACTTAATTCTGTCTGGATGCGTTCAAGTGCTTTGAATGCATCTTGGTCAACTCCTGAGGGTGGGATCCGTGGAAATTTTTTCTTTGTCAATGCATCCACTGTTGCTTGCAGAGTTGGGTCCTCTAGGGTTGCAGTACGGATTTCATCAAGAGTGAGAGCCTTAGGGACTGCATCACAGGTTACAGAGTGTGCATATTCCTTGGCAACTTGCTGATGCTTGGTGATGGTGAAACTGTTGGCAAGATGTCGACTGATGTAATCAGTGGGATTGCCTGCACCCGGCTTGTATTTCACCATAAAGTTGTATGGTTGCAGACGAAGAGCCCATCTCTCAATGCGAGCTGGTGGTTTGGACTTTGGATTATTGAAGATGGTCTCCAACGGTTTGTGGTCAGTGACTATCGTGGTGAAGGGTGCACCAAGCAGATACACAATGAAGTGTTCACAGCCCCATACAAGAGCAAGAGCTTCCTTCTCTGTCTGACTGTATCGTTGCTCAACATCTGTGAGAGAACGTCTGGCGTAGGCATTTACTACTCTGGAATCTGATTGACCAGGTTTGTGTTGGGCTAAAACAGCACCTAAACCAACAGGACTAGCATCCACCATTAACTCAGTGTCCATTGATGGATCAAAGTACGCAGCAGTCGCATTCTCTACTAGTGCATCTTTCACAGCATCAAATGCATTTTGCTCGATATCGCTCCAGTACCATGATGCATTTTTCTTCAGGAACTCACGTAGAGGCTTCGTAATGGTAGCAAAATCTGGAATGAAGCGAGAACAGTAGTTTGCCATTCCCAGAAAACTATGTACTTCAGTGGACGTTGAAGGAGGTGCAGCATTCTTGATATCTGCAACTTTCTTAGGATCTGGAGACAGACCTTTGTTACTAAGTACATGTCCAAAGAATTCAATTTTATGTTGATTGAACTCACTTTGCTCGGCTTAGCGTCAGATTTTTTCTCGTAAGCGTTGCAATGTTGCACGAAGAGCTTTGTCGTGTTCAGCTTGGGTACGGTCATAAACAATGATGTCATCAGACATGTTGTCAGCATTAGGTATATCTTGCAATACCTGGCTGATGATGTGCTGGAATACCTCGGCAGCACTGTTAATACCAAAACTCAGGCGCTTGTACCTATACAGACCTCGATGTGTCGTAAACGTTGTGATGAAGCGACTCTTATCATCAAGTTCAAGCTGATGATAGCCCTTGTTTAAATCTAACTTGCTGAATACAGTTGCACCATTCAAGCGGTAGATCATATCATCTACAGTGGGTGTAGGATGGCGTTCATGCATTATTGCCTTGTTGGGAACACGCATGTCTACACAAATGCGTATCTCATCTGGATTCTTCGGCTTTGGTGGAGTGACAACTGGGCTTACCCATGGTGTTGGGCCTGTTACTGGTTCAATGATATCTAGTTCCATCAGCCTATCCAGTTCGGCATCGACTTTCTTGCGAGTATGGAATGGCTGTCGGCGATGTGGTTGGGCAACTGGAATTACATCTGGGTTGATATGCAGATGTATTTTGCTATCAGTATAACAACCTATGAATTTAAATCGATCAGAAAATTCAGCAACAATAGCATCAACATTGTTTGCAGATTCCACTGCTACAGCATTAGAAAGCTGAAGTAGCCCCAATTTGGTTGAAGTCTTGTAACTGAGTAAAGACTCCTTTGCATTCGTAACAACATGGAATGTTGTAGTGAGCATTGCACTCTTTGACTTAATCTCTGCAGTGAAAGTTCCAATCACTGGCAAGGCTACCTTTGAAGCATTGGCAGTGGCTTTGCCATTGTAGTTTTCAAGCTTTGGGAACTTTTTTTTTAAATTTCTCATAGTGGCACTCAGCAATGGTGTCAATGTTTGATCCAGTGTCAATGAGAACTTTGAAACAAATACAAGCAATTTATACGATAGTCTCTGGGTTGTTTAAAAGATCATTCCATTCTGTGATTGATTGTACTCCATAAATATAATCACATTCACTGTCATCTGAGACTGGTTGTGATGACATGTTGTCTTGTACATTATTAACATTTTGGATATGAGGTGCAATATTGTGTTTACCACCTCGACCCCTCTGACCTGATCCTCGTACAGTGCTTTTATGCACTGACTGTGGTTTCTTGAGTGCGGAACGACACATAGCACCAAAATGACCTAGTTTTCCACACTCATAGCACTTCTTACCTTGAGCAGGACAAACATTACCTTGGTGTGGGTAGTCTCCTCCACAGTTGTAACATTTATTGTTGACACCCTCTGATGTGGGTCGTTGTGACTGCTTGAGTCTTGTTCCATGACCCCATTTGTGATGTGGTTCTCGGCTCAATTTGCTGTTAGGTTTGCCATGATATCTTCTTTGATCAAGGTGTCCTCCCTGAACCTTACGTACCTCATCACTGTTAGTGACAGTGTCAGAACCGTTGTTGGCACTGCATTCCATGACACAAGCATCACGTGCAGCATCTTCCATTCGACGAGCCATATCCAGTATCATGGTAAGAGAACTTTCATCATCAGCAAGTTCTAGAGCTCTTCGACGAAGACGTGTAGATGTGCATGTTTCAATTATTTGCTGTTTGATTTCTTTGTCTACATCAGCAAACTCACAATGGGCTGCTAAACCCTGCAGACGTGTGTGGTATAGATCCACAGTTTCATTAGAGAGTTGTCTGACTCTCCTGAAATGCATAATTTCCATTGCAGTGTTTTGCCTTGGTTTGAAATGTTCAGTTAATTTGGCTTTGGCAGTGTCATAATCTTTGGCACCACCAGTGTCTTTCAGTGTATCAAAGATGTCACAAACTCTATCACCTGCATAATGAAGTAGAAAGGCACGCTTTCTTTCAGCACTTTTGATGTCAGAAACTATCAACAAATTTTCAAACCTTTTAAGCCATTTGGTCCACCTCTGTGACAGATTTGTCTGGTCACAGTCAGGATCAAATGCAGAAAACTGAGGTATATTTGCCATTTTTACTGTATAAATGTAAACTTATCACTTAAATGTTCCTCAGAATACTAAACACTTACTGCACTTTATATGTTAGTTAAGAATTCACTGTAATTACTTTAATTTTGCAAAGCACACAAGCATTTTAATGCAAAAGTTCACAGCAGAGCACAATACAGCAGCAACTGACTTCTTACCTAGCCCTTGTGTACATGTGTTGTTCCTACTCACAGCAGTACAGCAGTTGGCACAGCAGTTGTTAGTAGTTGGTACAGCAGTTGGCAGCAGTTGGTGCAGCAGTTGGTACAGCAGTTGGCAGCAGTTGGTACAGTAGTCAGTTCACAGCGTGAAGAATTGTAGCACAGAGCGCGTTTCGTATACAAAACATCGGGTTTTGTATACAGCATCAAAGCGTTGTTTCGTACACAGCGTCGGCAGATTCCTCAGTACACAGCTTCAGTCAGCACAGCTTGGGTAGCACACAGCATTGGTTAGCACACAGCATCGTTTAGCACACAGCATTGGTTAGCATGCAGCATTGGTTAGCACGCAGCATCGGGTATGGTGCTCACAGACAGCACAACTTCCCTCCTCCTCCGGGCGTGAGACAGCATGCTTCTCCCTTGTGTTTTAAGCTGAACAAATACCTGCGTTCACAGTTCATCCTCGTCGCCAATGTGGTGTTGTGTGTTACTGAGGAAGTCTTGGTTGTTGGGTTGATATAAAGCCATTGCTTGGTTATTGACTTTAATACTTAAACTGATACATGACTAGTAGCTACCAAGCTTGGCGGGCATCCTGTACGCTCTTTGTTTACCTTTTTCTTGGCGTTTGAGCCACAACACATATAAACGGATGGTACCGTTTTCTATGAACATGACAGGGCCCAACCACTTGGATGGTTGAGGATTGAACACCGACCTGCATAAAAGCAAGACCGTTGCTATACTGTCCACTGTATATGTATCTACCACTGAAGATACATATCTACATTGTATATGTATCTACTGGCACCCTGGAGATCGTTCATGAATTATGTGTATTAAAATAGCCAAACTGTGTGAAGGAAAAGTGGACTCATTCATAAGACCTGTATGGGACTGTGGTTAATGGAGGTATGGGTATGGGAATGTAAGGTTAATGGAGCAGGGGTTTAATTGGGAATGTTGAAAAATATAATATTAGGGGCGATGACGCAACTGAGGTGCAGTGGTCGTACTGTGTGTGAGGGAGCATGTACAGTGGTCGTACTGTGTGTGGGGGAGCATGTGCAGGAGTCGTACTGTGTGGGGGGAGCATGCATAGTGGTCGTACTGTGTTAGGGGAAGTGTATGCAATGGTCGTACTGTGTGTATGGAGAAGAGTGTGCAGTGCATAATATGTGTAGTGGGGAATGTGCAGTGGTCATACTGTGTGTGTGGATCAATAACCTCATACTCTGGTTATTGATCCTAATCGGTACTTTGAACTTAATAAACTACTAGGTGTCACATAGGTAGTTCAACCCCTACAATAAAATTAACTTAGACCCTTGTGAAATTGTTCTGATGGACAGTGATGGACCATGCTCACAGTGGCCTATAGGTAGTATAGTTTCTGTTCATCCATGCACCATGCTGGGTTGCGCCTCAGCTCTGGTACCTTTCGTTCGACTCCCGCCCTCAGCGTGTATGTTGAGGGCAGGAGTCGAACAAGATAGGAAACACTGGTTTCCTATCGCTCGACGACCGCCGTGATCGCTACTGTCTTCACTATCTGGCGCGGTCCTTGCAACATCCTTCCTCTCGCCTCTGTCGTGCTTTGACTTTAACCCCTCCTGTAGCTCCTGTTCCTCTTCACCACTTTCCTCTTTCTGTCTGGCTTTCTCGCTTACAGGTCTCTATTTCCATTCGTCTTTCTCATATTTCTCCTCGCATCGTTCTTTCCTTGCCCCCATGGAGGGTCCCCCTTCCGAAGTTTTGTACATCCCTGACTCGCATTACTAAAGCTTTTACTCCTCCTACGGTTCTGAAAGCCCTTTTTCTTGAGCACTTTTCTTCACACTCCCGCTCCGTTTCCATCTTCACCGATGGGTCTAAGTCTGCGGACGGTGTGGGCTACTCTGTTGTTTTTCCTGACCACTCTTATATGTGTCGCCTTCCTTCGGAGACTAGCATCTTCACAGCGGAACTTTATGCTATTCTCCATGCTCTCCGTCTCCTGCTTTCTCATTGTCAATCCTCTTTTGTGATTGTCGTTGACTCTCGTAGTGCCCTCATGGCTCTCGGGTCCTTTAATCCTGTCCATCCCGTTGTCGTCGAGATTCAACATTGGATGTTTCTTATCTCTAGTAAATTTTAATCCATGGAGTTTGCTGGGTTCCCAGCCATGTTGGTGTTTCTTTAAATGAGCCTGCGGATGCTGCTGCTAGGGAGGCTATCCGCTCTTGTCCCATTTCCCTTAAAGGTATTCCCTTTTCCGACTTTTATCCGGTTATTCATTCCTCTATCCTTGCCCGTTGGCAGGGTTATTGGTCTTTTGTTGTTTGTAACAAACTGCGTACTCTTAAGCGTTGTGTGTCCCCGTGGCCTTCCTCCTGCTACCGTAACTGGCGGTGGGACACGGCTGTAGCACGGTTGCATCTTGGCCATACTCGCTTAACTCACGGTCACTTAATGGAGTGCCGCTCAGCTCCTTATCACTTTCGCACAGGAACGACACAGCATTGTGTTGTTTTTTTTAGTTGAAGCATTCCCGGTAACGACGCAGCATTGCGTCGTTTTCGGAGGCAAATTGACGGCGGCTTCGGGAGGGGTGCTCAGCGGTTTTGGATATTATATGCATATACTCTTGTAGGGAAGTTCATTGCGAATACATTGATACCAAAATGAAAGACCTAGGACCAGAATTGAGGCAACAAAGTTGAAAATAGTATACCCATTTTATTAGCGCTCACTGGGATTATGCTCCGTCACTTTCTGTCTGCTGTGGGTGGTACGCCTGGCTTTTGGACTTTATATTTGCATATACTCCTGTAGGGAATCTATTGCGAACACAATGTTACCAAAATGGAAGACCTAGGACGAGAATTGAGATGATCAAAGTGAAGAGTGTACACATTTTATTGCTCCTATGCGCTCCCGGGTAACACGCACTCACTTTCTCTGTTTGTTGTGGATGGTACGCCGGGCTTTTGGACTTTATATGTCTTTAGTCGTGTAGAGAATTCTATTGCGAACACAATGATACCAAAATGAAAGCCCTAGGACGGGAATTGAGGTGACAAACGAGAAAAGGAGTGTACACATTTTATCGGTCTTATGCTCTCCCGGGTAACACGCACTCATTTTCTCTGTTTGTTGTGGGTGGTACGCCGGGCTTTTGGAGTTTATATGTCTTTAGTCGTCAAGAGAATTCTATTGCGATCACAATGATACCAAATTGAAAAACCTAGGACGAGAATTGAGGTGACAAAGTTAAAGAGAGTATACACTTTTCAAATTACCGCGCGCTCCGGTGAAACGCTAGGCCCATTTGGGCGAGTTGAGGGCTGGCGGGCTGGGGCCGCCAAAGTGATTCATTGTCCAAATTGCGTTGTCCCGCTTACCGTTGTGCATATCCTTGTTGAAAGTCCTGCCTTCCAGGACGAGCGTGTGTCTTGCTTTCCGACCGCCCCTCGCGGTCACTTGTCCCTAGATAGAAATCTTGGTGAATCGGATACTTTTGATATCGTTCGCCTTATGCGTTTTTGTT